>NW_010243628.1:0-59683 GCF_000690775.1 Eurypyga helias | reverse complement strand
GAGGGGACATTGCTTTCTGTCGCACCTTGGTCAGCGGGGCTGGGAAGCAGGAGTGCGGAGAGATGTGTTAGTGGCAGTAAATGTGGTAGGGAGGCTTTCTTCTGCTTTGGTTAAGGACCATCTTTTCACATCCCCAAGTGTACAAAGGGCCTTCAGCCCCACGCAGGGGGGCAATCCCTGTGTGCCATCAGCCACAGACCTCGGTTTACTCCTTGTTCCTCGGTTATTCCTCCATTCTCTCCTTGTCATCACATATCAGGCTCTTAAGCAGCTGGGAGGCTTTTCCTGAGGCACTGAAACCGATACCTCCCGCAGACGTGCAGGAAAGAAGCACAGGAGAGCACTGCTCTTGCATGCAGCCGGCCCTGTGCTCCTGTGGGAAGGGGTCAGTTGCTGGAGGCAGGCTCCTGCTCCCAGTGCCAGCAGCCGTTGGCACCCAGCACCCGCACAGGTGCCATCCCCTTTCCCACCTTGCTGGGGTGTACAGGGCTGCAGCTACCCGTTCTCAGCGGCAGGCGTGAGATGAAACTCCAGCGCTTGCAGGGTCAGACCCACCACAGCCATGCCATGGGGAGCCTGTCCGTGTCCGGTGAGGAGGAGGAGGAAGGGGAAGCCGTGCCTCTCTGCAGGACACTCTCCCCATCTCGGCAGCCCACCCGAGGGCGAGCAACTGGCACGCAGTGTGCCAGGCAGATGGGCTGCCAGCGGCGTCGCTGCGCTCCGCAGCTGTGTACATACGGCACACATGTTTTGGCTTGTGTCGGCTAGCTCTCCAGATGGCAGGAAGGGGTGGGTGTTTTTTTTCCCCAGTTCTTGGTGGAGGAAGAGCCGACCACAGTTGTTTCACACAAGGAGAGACTAAACCAGCCATGTCCCTGAGCACTTAGCTGTCCCCAGCTCACCTCCATAGCCAGGGCCCCCTCTGAGGTGGGAGGTAGACGGCTCTGGGAAGCTGCCTGCTGTTGGGAGAGATGTGTCATTGCCATTGTGCTCACCCCTTGGTGTCATGGTGACCAGGAATGAGGATCTCTCTCCCTCTCTCTGTGTCAAGCTGCTGCCTTCTCCATAGGGCCATAACAGCAAAGTGGGGCTGAAGAGTAGCTGCTCCTGAGATACAGCTCCTTCTCCCTAGTTTTGGCACTTGTGACCATCAGCTGCTCAGTCTGGAAGAGATTCCCCACCCCCAATTCCCCAGGCATCATTTATCCAAGTGGTCCTTCCACTGACAGCGAACTCCTGAGGCTAACAGCTTAATTCCCTGTGGAAAACACTCACCTGCTCTAAAACACTGGGAGATGGTAGAGATACTTCCGCTATACTTTGCTTTCCTTCCACTGCTGCCTTTTTGGGTGTCCCTCCTGGGTGCTGCTCCTGTCCCCGTGGCTGGGTAGCTCCTACCCAGAGTACTTCTTCTGCATTCGGATGTTCTAGTTGGTCAGCAGGTTTTTGCACTGTCCCAGCTGCTCCAGGAGAACCTGACATAAAGAACATGACAGGTTGTGACTTCCTGTGACTTTTTCTCTCCCCGCCATTGTGGGTTGTCATCGAACCCAAATGTCTCTGATGCAGACAGAGATGCAGCACTGGGTTCACAAGAACCCGAGGTCATCTCCTCCTCTGTCTGAAGTGCCCTTGGGCTGGTGGATGTTCCAGTTCATGAAGCAGTGCAACCATTCAGAGAAGACAAGATGCGACACCGCCACTGCACATCTTCGGTGCAACTGCTGTCCAGGCTAGGCCACAGTTGCCAGCAACGCTGGCTCTTTTTCTTGTCTGCAAATTGCTTTTGGCAGCAAGAGTCTCTTACTCCAGCACATCCCAAGTGTGAAACTGAGCCATGTTAATGTTTATTACAGCGTGGACTTAGTCACCAGGTTTGCTTCTGGAGGCCTTGGCCAGGAGGAGATCCTGGTCACTGTTAGGCTGCAGCAGGCACCCAAGCAAACCAACTCCTACCACTATATTGCACTTGCAGGAGTTGGGACCAAGCTTCTCAGCTGTGCTGACAGACCCTAAGGTGGCAGCAAACTCTCCCTCCATGGATGGAGACAACCACAGCAGCCTTCCTGATCTGGAGCCTGCCTAGGCTTGCACATCTGGTTTCTCTCTGAAGCACTGCTGTCCAGCTCCTCCTCAAGAAAGCAGCGCATCGAGCCACAGCGAGCTAGAGTCTGCACCGGGAGCGAATGTGTCCACAGACATTTATTTTCCCTTGAAGTATATTGGCATTTTTCTAAATCTTTTCACCACTTCATTACCAGGGTGCTCTCTGCCTTAGCAGCTGACAGCCTCCCTCGCCCCACTCATGTGGGTTCTGGAGATATTTTAGGGTTTTATAGGGCTTTTTAGCTGCTGGAGTGGAGGTTTTTTCCCCCCACTAGCATCCTTTCACTATTTGCTGCCAGCATGCGCGTGGCTGCTGTGGCTTCTTGTTAAATCAGTGCAGAAAAGTCCCTGCTTGCTCCCATTGGGAGCATGGTGGGACATCTAGAGCAGCAGCCTGAAGACGATGGGAGGGGGTTGTGTTGCTGTGCGGTGGCATGGCGGCAAGCTGTCTGCAGGGGGTTTAAGGGACAAACCAGGCACTAAATGCAGGCAGGACCTGTGGCTTGAGCAGCGCCTTAGCCACAAGCCAGTGGAAGCTGAGACCGTTCTGGGGATGCACCATTACGTGCTCACCCTCTCTGTCTGTCATCCCAAAGGCAGCTGTGGTTTGTCACCTCTGCAGGCGGGACACCGTATGTGACCAGTGTCACTGCTGTGTCCTTACTGCGTGGTGGGAAGGCTGAGAGCTTTCCTCCATCACCTGCTGACATCTCTCAGCCCTATTCCCAGTGATTCATCCCTCCACGATCCCACCAGCAGGAAACCCTGAGATGCGTTAAAACCCAGTTCCTGAAGACAAACCGCCCATTGAGCTCCCTGGGGTAACAGCCAGGCAGGAAGGTTTGGCCCTGCTCCACAGTGGCACTTGGGGAGATGCTGCTAGGCTTCGTGTTGTCATCGACCAGCACAGCGTTAACCGGAGCATCATGGTGGTTTCAGCCAGTCCAGAGTGATGCTTATGGTTATTTAGAGCCTGGTTGGGGCAGGGCAGGGTGGCACTGTGGTTTAACAGCTAAAGAAGATGACAAAATACTGTCCTGGAGCAACACAAGGGGAGAGAAATAAGGGAGAAACCAGACAAAAGGCCAAAAATCCTGAAAACAATGACTATGTGTCACTAAGAACGGGGCTTGTTTGCTCTCTTGGCTGCTGTCTAACTGATTTTATCCTCTGCTACAAATCCTGCTCCTGTTGGGAGGTATTTGCTCTGCCTGCCGCAGCCACCCCCAGTTAACCTCTGTGTTTTCTTACGGCTCCCACTGAAATCGGAGGAAAGAGTCTGCCCCCAGGCTCTTTGTTCCCGACCTGCACCTCCTTCGGTCCATGCCATGTGTGCTCACAAAGTGATACATCCCACCCTGGTCCCTGTTTGCACTGTCCCTGGAGCCAAGCAGGGATACAGGGATGTGATCAGAGCCACACGTGCTGCAGGAGGGTTGTGCTCCTTGCAGCTGGCCATGGACTTGGGGCAGCTCCTGGCTGTAAGCAGCAACAGCAAGGGAGTGGAAAACCCCATGGTGTCCAGCAGTGGCCAGTGACTAAAGAATGACTAGGCCAAGCTGGGGCAGGTGTAATGCCATTAGCTCTAGTGGAGCTTGTTCTCCTGTTCCCCAAGTGAATTGGACCCACTTGACCTCAGAGGTGGAGATGAACACTAGTAAATATACCCCAAAAAAGTGTTTCTCCACTATAGTGCTTGAGGGTAGCCCCTTCTAGAGGAGATTTTCTGTGCTCAGTGGCCCTGGGATTTCTCCTGTGATACCCCAGTAGTCCTCTGTGTAGTTCCTGTCATGGGAGGTGGTTCAGAAAGCCTGCAACAGGGTAAGAGCTCTGCTGCAGCCCAGCAACGTGGTATTTTTCATGCGTGATATTGATAGTGCATGTTGCGTGCCCTGAGGATGTGCGGGAGGCTTTGGGGGTGCAAAACGTCTGGGGATAGTGCAAGAGGAGTGTCCAAAACGGAGCGGAGCCAGGCCTGGGGCAGCTTTAACCAGACTGCCGTTTGGAAGAGATCCCCAGGGTGAACTCACCCAGCACCACACCTAGGTTTTGTTTGGAGGAAGCCAGTTCATTCGCTCCAAGGAGTGAACTCATGTTTCTGCAATGTGAGCGATGGGGGAGCCAGGAGCTGGGAGGGAACCGGGAGCTGGGTTATTTGACAGCGTGGACCCACCCGAGAGGCGAAGGCGCCTCGGTCAAGACTAATGCTCCCGCCTGAGCGATGCTGCTTTTGTTCTTGTTGGCATTTTTAAGCTAGGTTTGGTCCCTGGCTGGATGCTTTGCTGCCTGTGGCGAGGCAGGGATGAGGCTTTCTTTCAAGCTGCTGTGATTGCTTTGCTAGCACGGGGGCTGCCCATTTCCCACTGCTGCGGTCTGGTGGTAGAGAGACAAAAGCCTCCCACACCCAGGGTATGAAATAGCTGCCCATCACTGGCCAGAATAGAGCTCTGTGGGGCAGCTCGCACTGTGACACCCACAGACGATTGAGGGAGGTGATTCTGCCCCTCTACTCTGTTCTTGTGAGACCCCACCTGGAGTGCTGTATCCCGCACGTGGCCCCCCACCATAAGAAGGATATTGACCGGTTGGAGCGAGTCCAAGGGAGGCCATGAAGATGCTCAGAGGGCTGGAGCACCTCTGCTATGATAAAAGGCTGAGAGAGTTGAGCTTGTTCAGCCTGGAGAAGAGAAGGCTCCAGGGAGACCTTACTGCATCCTTTCAGTACTTAAAGGGGGCTTATAAAAAAGATGGGTACAAACATTTTAGCAGGGCTTGTTGTGATAGGACAAGGGGTAATGGCTTTAAACTAAAAGAGGGAAGATTCAGACTAGATATAAGGAAGAAATTTGTTTACGATGAAGGTGGTGAAACACTGACACAGGTTGCCCAGAGAGATAGTAGATGCCCCATCCATGGAACCATTCAAGATCAGGTTGGACAGAGCTCTGAGCAACCTGATCCTGTTGAAGATGTCCCTGCTCTTTGCAGGGATCTTGGACTAGAGACCTTTAGAAGTCCCTTCCAACCCAAATCATTCTATGATTCTGTGATTCTATGGCGCCTTTCTCCAAAAGCACTCCCCTGATAGCCATGCCATTTATCCAAAAAACAGGATCTGGCCTTGCTACATTCAAACTCATGCCATGCTGCCCCAAAGGTTGAGCTCTATGTAGTGAGTATAAGTGGTATGGAGGAGCCATTGGTGGAAGCTGGCTGCTGCTGTGCCGTGCACATGAGGAGAGGTGTTTGGAGGTCAGGACTCTGCAGCAGGCTCTGCTGCTGCATGTGGGAGTAGTCTTGCAAAGCTGCCTGTCTGGTAGCTGCAAGTTGTTTTGCGGCTCTGAACCATGCATGGTAGTTCTCCTGGGTCCTAAGTTCAAGCAGTCCACGGAAGCATTAACTTCCATGGTGCTATTACTACAACCACCAGATCCACGCACTGGTAACCAACTGCACTGCAGGGGTCTGGCAGGACTGTGAAAGGATGTCCCAGCAATTCTTGCAGGCCTTTCCATCATACAGCTGTATCGTCCTACCTGGGATGTTAGGGGGACTCAGGGCATGTAGCTGTTGAGAGCAAGGTAGGGAAGCCAAGTCCCTTGCTGGTGTATCTGAACACAACAAGTAGCCCATCAACCAGTGGGTCCCCCACAAAGTACGAGGACCCATATATGTTCACCTTCCCCGTCCCCCCCGAACTGTGTGGAAAGAAAAAGGCTGGCTCCAAACCCTTCCCTAACATGCTGCACAACATAACACATCTTGAAAACAAGCGATGGTCTTCTGGACAAGGTCTTCAGCTTGTTAAGGCTCTTACTCATTGAATCACACAGTGGTTTGCGTTGGAAGGGACTCTTAAAGATCACCTGGTCCAACACCACACTATGGGAAGGGACACTTTCCACTAGACCAGGTTGCTCAAAGCCTCATCCAACCTGACTTTGAACATTTCCAGTGATGGGGTATTCACATCTTCTCTCCTCCTCCCAGTACCTCTGCAGACACCAGCTGTGGAGATGAGACTTTGGAATGGTAAGAGAGAGAGGTTTCCCCTCTGCTTGGGATTGACAAGCATGGAACACCAGCAGTCCCGCTGCCCCAACCTGCCGCCTTTCCCTCGTAGTGCCTTAACCCCAGGAAACATCTGACTCCCCCGCTGTGAAGGAGGGACATACAAAAGCCAGAACTATTAAGCACTGGACATTTATATGAACCTTCTGGAAATATTTTTGGCAGGAGGCGCAGCACAAACAATGAGACAGTGCAGTTGCACTGTGTGTTCGGACGCAGGGAAGAGGCAGCCAAATACTCTCCCGGGGGGAGACCCTGATGTATCTTAACTCCCAGCATAAAAATAAACCAGATGAATTAGCAGACAGGTAAATTCAGCAGCTTATTATGGCATGTTGTGGAGGAGCTAGCTGTCAGGAAAGCTTAGCTTACATTGCACTGCAAACACGGAGGTTTCTCTGCCTTGGAGCCACCCTGTCTTCCCTACTGTGCCCAGGTGACCCAATTCTGCCCTGTGTGACCTTCATGTGGAGATCTGTGTAAGTACTGTGCTGCTAAGTCCCGTTTCTGGCACAGTAACAGAGAGGTCTGGACCCCCAGCACCCAATGCCCTTCTTTCTTCCAGTGTTTTTGTGCAGTGTAAAAGCAGCATGGACTTGGCTTTACAGACGTTATCAGTACAGGTCCAGAGAGTGTTTATAGAAGTTCTATCTTACAGATAAGACAGAGCTATCCGGCCAGAAGCTCAGTGGTGTGAACTGGCTTAATGCTTCTAAAGTCCATGGGATGCTCCTGGTTGTGCGCCACAGACCCATCACCCCCTTATATATATATATATGAACATACCCTGCACCCTCATATGGCTGGGGGGGGTATTGTACCCTCTTACCCGTCCTTTTCTCTAGTTGTTCCCCAACCTCATCCCACAGTCTCCTCTCCTGTGCCCTGGGTGAGAATCATCTCCAAGACCATGCCTTTGGTGGATGACAGTGACCCTCTGGGGAGCTGCGGCAGAGCCCTGCCTTCCTTGAGAGGGCTGGCTGCGGGCCGAGGACTGCTCCACTCAAGTGCACGGCAGACTTCCCATAAACTTCAAAGGGAGCATCTTCGGTCTTCCAAGGGCGCTGCCTCTGTATTGCAGATGTCAAGGATGGAAAAGACCTCTTAGGTCACATCCCGTCCTATCTTCCTGCCAAAGAAGGGCCCCTTTGCAGAGGAATAGGTCTCAAGAGTGTTCATCTTGTGTTGCTTCAGCCCCTGCCAGCCTGGGGATCGCTGATAAGGCCCATGAGACTCTGCAGAGCCCTTCACAGACACAACCAACAAACATCCTCTGGCTGAAGTTCTGGTTCCTGCGGGTCCCAGCCCGCTGCTCTGCTGATCTCCCGAAGCCGAGGATGGTGCCAGACAGCTGCATTCCTTCAGATCGGTGTGAAATTTCAGTTGCAGTTCCTTTCTAATTCCTTTTAATCATTTCAAATATTGCAAGCAACGTGATGAGCTGTGCTGCCGTTCAGCAGAAATCAGTGGGGTCAGATAAGGGAAATATTTTCATTAACTGCACGGGAACTTGAGCTCTTCCCTGGTTCCCCCTGGCTCTAAACAGAGCTGCTCAGCCCCCGTCTTCGCCACTCTCCCACCAAAGCACTGATGTCTGTTCGGCTCAGGCATGATGAGTAAGTAGGTGATAGAAGGAAGGGGCTTGGTGCTCACCAGGAGCATGATGGATGCCTGCTCGCATTATCTCCTGCAGAAAACCTGTGCAACGCAGACCCCATGGGAGCTGGGAGGGTTACACCTGCATGACCACACAGGCATCAAGCATTTTTCCTAAGATGCTCGCTCTGTTTTGGGTTGGATTTCAAAGATTTCTTGGCATCCAGGTGTATCGCCGACGCCCTTCACTCCAGCTTGTGCAAATCTGCCCCCTCTTTCCTGCTGGCTTTATGTTAATGAAGGGAGAAAACCAAAGTTCACTTTTCTTGTCCCCTCCCACCCCACTGCTTGGGGAAGCTTTGGATCTGAACTAAGTGGCTCATTCCTTTCTCAGTTTCCCATGTTTTATTCAAAAGGAAACATTAAAATGGCAGGAGCTGAGCCAAGACAGGGAGGGTTCCTACAAAATAGTTATTCTAGCACTGTTACCATGGCAAAAACTCTTATCTCCTAGTGTTGGTGCCCCGCACCCATCACAGCGCTATCTGAGCTGCTCAAGGTGAACCTCTTCCCGTGGATGTACGGGCCAGCTCCAGTTTGGACTTTGCAGCAGCATGTGGGAAAAGTGTTGTGTAATCCCAGTCGAGGGATTTGTTAACTGTGTTAGCAGTGAGATCTTCCTTGGGATTTGTAGCAAACATGTCCTACAAAACAGTTTGGGGTTTATTTGGGGTTTTTTTTTCCTTTTTTTTTTTAAATAAAAACAAAGCACAAAGAGAGCAAAACAGATGAGGAAAAAGACATTAGCCTGCCTTCTTGTGTTGTAACTAACTGGACAGCATCTGTCCATCAGCCTCAAGGATTTCATGGTCTATGTTCCTTCCACTCGATTTAACTTCCTTCTTGCTCTAATTCTGAAATTATTCCCACATTCCACTGAATCCTTCCATTTTAGTTTCCATCTTGCTTTGGTCTTTCATGCTGCTGCTTGATCTGGGATCTCCACTGTTCTTGTTACATCAGCGTCGAAAGAGACTTGGGTGTTTCTGCTGCCCAAAGCGCTTGCTTTCAAAATAATTCTCAGCTTCTTGCATCTGGGGGCCAGGTATTACGGTCTGAGGGCAAGCGCAGTTGGTGGGTGCGTAGTGCTGGCAAAGAAGTGAAGACAAGGATTTAGAGAGAGATTTTGTTGGGCAAAAGGAGGCCCTTTGTTCCACCAGACTCCAGCCATTTCCAGCTAACCCTCTGATTGACTCTGGAGCGGCGGGGACAACACGGAGCCTTGCTTTTTCTTGACTGCTAGCTTTGCAAAGAGGTTATTACAGTCTGTATCTCGAACCCCGTGGGACACCTACTGCTGTTTCCAGCAGGAGGGTCGTGGAACTGGCTCTGTCCCTTTTGGGTTGATGTTACCAACAGGAAAGTTTCTGGTTTGTGCAACTGCCACCGGAGGTCAATGCAACAGCGACATGGTATTCCCAGAGAATTAATAGATTCCCTACGATGTCCCTGCTCATTGAAGGGGAGTTGGACTAGATGACCTTTAAAGGTTCCTTCCAACCCAAACCATTCTATGGTTCTGTGATTCCTTCCCTCCTCAGGGGGTATCAGTAGCAGATGGTGTGTATTAAAAATGCCCCTTTGAAGCTTGCTGGGTTGCTTCTGGAGAGGTTGGGTACTACTGGGCACCTCAGCTGTATCATACAAACCAAATGGCCCATAGAGTCAACAGCATTAAAATCTACATGCTCACGAGTAAGGGTGATCCAACCGATTGGAGTAGGTTTGGATTTCCTTAAGTGTTATGGCAGAGCTCCTCCCTAGGAGCGTTTGAAGAAACTGAACGGCTTGGACAAGAGTGATCATTGGACAAACAGGGAACAGTGGGTAGGGAAAAAAGGGCTGGTTCCTGTGGGGAGGGATATCACAAGCAGACAAACCAGTGTCTCACTCTAAGCTTAGCTCTGCTTCAGGCAGCGAGTTGGGTTGGAGACCTCAAAGGTCCCACCACCTGAAATTATGACTGTGTGAGCTGTGCTGTAAGTGATCTGGGAAGGTGGGTAAGCAGCGCGATAGGAAGTTTGGTGACAATGCTCTAGCAAAAGGTACTGATACATTCTAAAGGTAGGAAAGATAAGGATTACAGAGGGACCTTATGACTCTGAGTGACCAGGTAATAATATGGCAGATAAAATAAATACGCTGTAGGTAAATCAAAGTGATGCATATGGGAAAAATCATACCAGATTCTACATATGAAATGATAGACCCTGAGCTGACTATTATTTGAGAGAAGAGAAACCTCAAGGTTTCTGTAGATGGTTCAGTGGAAGTCTCGGGTCAGTGCCTGGTAGTGGTCACAAACCAAATCAGGAGTTATGAGAAAAGGAACGTTAAACAAAACAGAGAACATAAGCATCTCTTAGATAAATATACAGAGCACCCACAACATGAATACCATGTGGTGTTCTGATCCTCTCAGCTCCAAAAGGACTGGGGAAGAGCAGCAAGGGTCATCAGAGGTATGGGATGGCTTCCATACAACTGTCTTCTCAGGAGGCTTGATCTTTTTCTTCTGGAAAAGAGGCTGAAGAGATGACAGAGAATTAAAAATGTGTCACAGAGGAGGTGAATAAAAATTTATTGTCCTCTCTTCTGGTGCAGGAACTGTGGGATCTCAAATGAAGACAGTAGGAGCCAGTTCAAAACAAGCAAAAGGGGGGCAGTGTTACATAGACTGGGGAGAAAACTTTGCAAAAGGATGTTGTGGGTGCTCAAAATTTACAGAGGTTCAGCTTACCAGGCCAAATTCATGCACAAAAAAGTTCTATCTAAATACAGGGAAGGCACATCTAGCTGAGGTCATGGAGCTGACGTTAGTTGGAGCCTGGCAGAATACTTGTGGAAATCCTATATATGCCTGAGCTGTTCTGCTCCTCCTTTGCATCTCTGTATGGCTGCTGTGGGGTTCGTGTTATGTTATGGGTTATGTAAAGTCAGGGCTGTCACTCCCGGGATGCGCCTGGCTTTGTGTCTCTGTGGAGAAAAGAGAAGCTGAGGTATGAACATGGCAAGAAGCATTAAAAAATCTCCAACCCTAAGCAGAGTATGACACCCCAGAGGGATGAGAAGGATGGAGACTGGGACAGAGGCAGATGGTAGAGGGACATTGAGGCATTCCAGTGATTAAAGTAGTATGAAAACTAAGATTGACGGGTGGTCAGACAACCTGATTGGCTGGGATGGATTTCAGATAAACGCCCAGCTCCAGTTTCCCATAGGCAATAGACTCTTGTGCATAAAAGGCTGAATGACCTTTAGCAATTTTGCAGACTAACAAACGAAGCCCCGAGCTTATTGAACTCAGAAGATCTCCCTTTAAGCTGGACATACCAAAGCTGTGTGCCTAAAATTGAGCGTATGTGTAGTGTTTTGCTGGATCGCGATCGAAAAGCAATCAAACCTTCTGCAGCAGGAAACATATACAGTTTAGTTATTTAGACACATACCGTTTAGTTTGAATTGTTGGAATGTTTCACATTACACTAGAAATCTTCAAGGGTAAAGAAATCAAAAGCGTAAGATAAGGCCAGGGCCCTTAACCATGCTGTGGTTTGGTTGTTTCTGGGAGGTGAGGTACAGTGATGGGGTGTTTTGGCAGGTAGGAATTACTGCCTTCAGGTCCTGCTCCTACAACAGCACCGCGTTTTTGCACGGGGTGGGAGTCATGATCGATGCTGTTTGTGTGCAAAAACACCAGGTTGTGATATATTTGCTCATACCCCCCTTTATTGCCTTTTTCTACAAGACCTGTGATGTCATTGGAGCTACTTACAGGGAGTAAGTTCCTCAAGACAAGGAACTGGGTGGCATGGGAGTTGCAGGTTTCTGAGAAAAACAGGGTCTTTGAGAAGTGAACTGAATGGCAGGCAGACATCCTAGGCTGTATCCTGCCATTGCGTGTTAAGCAGAACTGCCCTGCTGAAATCAAGAGGCTTCGTGCTGCTTTCATCCCCATGGAGATCAGCGGGGGTGTTCTTCTTAAAAACCTGTTGGGACCATATGGCCTTTTATCGCTGGAGTTCCTATTTATGTTAAAAACTGCTAAGAAAATAACCTACAGTTGTTTTGTCATGCTTCAAGCAAGATATTTTGTTTATCTGGCCTAATTTTTAATTTTTTTTTTTTTTTCCCTGTTACCCTTTCTAGGTTCCCTGCTATTCTTATGGTCAAAAGTTGTCCAAACTGGCCATCTTGAGAATAGCCTGTAACTATATCCTTTCCCTGGCCAGACTAGCAGACCTGGATTACAGCGCTGACCACAGTAACATGAGCTTCTCTGAATGCGTGGAGCAGTGCACTAGGACCTTACAAGCAGAAGGAAGATCTAAAAAAAGGAAGGTATGTTACAGCCTCCCCACCCTCGCCCCCCAAATAACGGTAAAAGTTACAAAAGGGGAAAAAATTTAAAAGGAAAAAATAAAAAATCGAAAGCGGTTTCCTTCCTTTCTCAACTTCTTGAAATTTTCCTGGGTTTTTTATCCCTTGCCTTTCTCTCTTGCTTTTTCTCCTCCATCCGTCTGATCTTGTAATAACCGCATTCCTCTCTAATCAAAAGCTTTTCTCTCCTCCCTGTCCTCCGTGCCGAGCTCTTCCTCTCGTTAGTTGCCCATCGTGTGTTTTAACACGAGCATGATCCTATCAGAGTCATCTTGGAGCTGTTATTTGTTAAACCAAACCAACCTCGCGTTGCCTTTTGGAGCCCATAAAACGCGGTCGCCCGCCTGTGTTTTCTGTTTTGTTTAATCTAACACTTATCTCTGAGAAGAATCACCCGACAGCAAAAAAAAAGTAGCTAATGGAGATGTTGTATGTATAAACACATTTGTAAGATGTATGACCTGAAGGACATGTGGGTATCTTGAGGAAACAACGTTAAATCTAATTACAACTTGCATTCCTTTAGGTTACTTAACACTGAACCAATTAGGTGAAATCATCGTCAAGCGGCGGGAGGAGGAAGCAGAGCCAGTTTTCCTCTCGGAGAGTGACATGGGTGAATTAAAGGAGTGATTGATGTCTTTGTTCGGGCTTTTATGACAAAAAGAGTTTTGTAAACTCGAATTGAACTTCCCCCTGCTTTCTGGTCTTGCTTGTCAGCTGGGATAATAAATCAATGGGATTTTAATGGATGAATGGGCAGCTAAACCGGGGAGCGGGCTCCTTCCCCGGTGTCATTAAGATCTGCCTCCCATTCGGGCAGGTTTCCTCAGCTTTCCTCCTCCTTAGCCCAACAAATCATCCTGCAGAAATTTAGTTTATAAATAAACACAATAGCACACTCCCTGACGCTTCCTCTCGCTGTCACAGGCTGTATTTATGCCCCTGGAGCAGTGGTGCCAGGTGGAGATGCAGCACTGCTCACCCACAGCCAATGGCCCTGGCAGAAACCAGGAGGTGCCAAGGGAGCTCCTAGGCACAGCCAGAAATTGGAGTTTCACTCTGGGGTCCGTAATGCCATGGGCAGTGGTGTCACAGGGACACCGATGTGATGCCACCAACCCCAGGGTGAAAGGAGAGCTGGATCTTGGGTTCCCTCCCCAAGACGAGGTGGAGGAGAAGGAGGGGATGAGCATCCTTTTGGGGGCCTTGGCAGATTGCTGGTCAGGTCTTGGGTCCCCTCCCCAAGATGAGATGGGGGAGAGGAAGGGGATGAGCATCCTTTTTGGGGCTTTGGCAGATTGCTGGGCTGGTGTTGAGGCTTTGGGTGCCCAGTGGGCTTAGACCCATTGTCTTGACTTATGTAAACCAACACAAGCTTAAAGACAGAAAATGCAGAGCCACATTTCCAAAGTCTCCAAATCCCAGGATGTTCACATCTGAGGGTTAGGGCTCGGCCCACCCCTAATTAAAAAAATAAATTAAGAGCCTTCCATTTATGGCGTTAGTTCTCTAAAGTTCGCTCCAGAGCGGATGCATGGAGAAAAGCCCCGAGCCTGTTGAGAGTGTGTGAACAATGAAACTCTCACGGGGCATCGGCACATCCCGCCTCCCAACAGGCCACCACTGATCCGCAGAAACAGCGTCACCGGAAGAAAATCTGCCTTTTCTCCAAATTTTCAAAGGACACCCACCCTCACCCTTCCCCAAAGGCCCTCTTCAAAAAGAAAGCCAGGCTTTGTACCCAAGGCAGGGTCCTGTTCCCTGCTCTGCCTTGTTTTTCTTTCTGAAAAGTGTTGGGAAAGTCCAAGTTCAGGGCAGCCCAAGAACCTGTGGACTCCCCTGGCTGATAGGTATCAATTCAAGCAATATTTGTTGAGGTGATCACAAGAGCACATTCAGCTGACAGTGAAGCCAAAACCAGTAGGTACCGCTCAGTAACACCAGTAGATAGAAGTGGGGATGCAAAGCCAGGGCTGGGAGGACTCATCTTAGTATCTCCCTTTCTTCCTGAGCCAAGCAAATCGATGGCATGAGCTTTAAGGAGGGAAATGCCATTGTCAAAGGGAAATTACAGGTCTGAGATCGCTGTGCAGGGAAGATCCAAGCTCTGGATGTCAGGTGGTGTGAAGGGATGTCTCTCCTGGGGGGTCTTGTGCAGGCAGCTGGATGAGGATACAATGGCTTGGCCCAAAATCACCACGCCTTCATTAATTTTGAAATCGGCATGTTTTTCTAAGCTGTGGGTGTTTTTAATCAGGTCTCTGAAACCACTGCTCACTGAGAAGTTCCTCTAAATTATTGACTTTAGGGTGGTGGTTATATTTTTGTTGTTGTTGTGTTTCCTTTTTTGTTCTCTCTTAAAAATTAAAAAAAAATCACAGCAAACCTGAATGCCGACCTCCGCTCCTCGAGCTGTACCTTTAGGCCCACAGCACCTTATCTCCTCTCAGCTCCATTTTATTGTGTCTCTGCCTCTATCGCTTGCTCGCTCTGCTCTCTGATTGCAATGTGCTATGGCACCGTGAGCTTTTCACACAAAAAAGTAGCCGGTTGGAGTTTGTTTTGGCAGGCAGGGGCTCCAGATGTTGCGTTCGCTGGATTGTGCGTCGCCTTTTGCTTTGTTTTTGAGGGCAAATTATCTGCTGTCCCTAACGTTAGGTTGTTGTGCAGACTTTGCTGTTGCAATAGGAAATTTAGTGGTGTGGGTTTTTCCCCCTTTCCGCCCCATTGTGTTAATTAGAGAAGTTGGCTTTAGCCTTTCAAACTTGGCTAGGAAAAAAAAAAATCCCCTTTTCAATCCTAACTGCAGTTATATGGTGATTTTCATTGTTGCAATTGAGACTTGACCGTGGGTGTTTGGTGATGGGAGATCTCATTTATAAGCGGCCAAGGCGGTAATTGAAGGGCTTCAAATGCCTTTTCCTTCAAAAAAAAAGAAAAAAAAAAAGAGCTACATGGGGGGTTGGCAAATTCTGATGATGGTCTTCATTCTTTAAAGCTGCCTTTTGCTTGGTTATACAAGTGATCTGGACTGAGCCTTGCCCTTCACCATGCACGCAGGAATCGCACTACATAGGAGATTCGGGTTGCGACACCCTCAGGAGAGCCCTGAGCCCTGCTGGGGTCACACTGATGTTCTGGGAAAAGGGACCTTTTTGTCTGGACCTGTCCTTGGCTGCAGACAAGAGCATCCTCCAGCAGTGCTGAGCGAAAGGAGGTGTATCAGAAAGGGGAGTCTGAGTTTCCTCTCTCCTGGTGTACCCCATTTCTGCATGGGACATGACCCTGAGTGGCCAGAGGTTATCTGAAAGCCTCACACAGATTTTGTAGGATTTCAGGTCCGGCTTGTTATTTGCACAGTCTCTTTTTATAGCTATTCCTCCCAGGGCCAAATTCCGGTGCCCTGCAGGAAGGCAGCGTTACGGCTCGGGGTAGAGTTAGGGCTTTAGAGGAGCATGGTGGGTGCACTCCCTGGATATTGGTAAATTTGTGGGTGCAGAGCAGGGTCTGACCACTAACAAATAACCCTGTGCAACGCACCCAGCGCTGAACAGAAAACCCTGAGCGCTAAAAAAACCAACCCCCAACCCCTCACCGCGGGGTTCATTTTCTTTTCCTTCCCCTTCCCTCTTTGCTTTTGATTAACCCTCGTGCTAGGCAGCAACATCGCCGCGGCCATGGGAGCTAAGCCGGAGCGGGGAGGGATGGGTGAGGGATTTTTTTGCTCCATCCTCCCCCCGTCGCAGCTCTTCTGGCAGTCGCAGACTCCAGATGTTCGGAGCGCGAGCTGGGAAGTCCTGCTGGCGCCACTTGGGGCAGAGGGCAGGGGAAAGGCACGCGAGCTGGAACCCGGCGTACTCAGTCACTGCAGGACTTGGCGCATTCCCCAGCTCGCTGTTGGCACATTCCCCGGCTCTCTCCTGGCCATCTGTTCCAAAAAAACACTTTCAGAACCTCATCATCACTCAGGATACAACACTGCGAGCAGCTGTTAGCGAGGCAGAAGGAAAAAAAAAACACACACACACACACATTTTAAAAAAAAACCCCAAACCATGCGAAAGGTCTCTTTGTGAGAGAGGAAACTGGGTTATGAATAACAGGCGAGCAGTTGGAGCTCAATAAAAGTTTTCGGCTGGAATTTAGTTTCTTGGGTTTGTGCCTTTGTGTGTGGATGCGCACAGACGCAAGGAATTAAAAATTAAATATTATATATATACATGTATACATATTCCCCGATAATTAAATTACGTAGAAGCACATGTAGAATGAAAAGCCACTCTATTTGTTGCAGTCTGCTGCACTAAAATGGCTCACATTGTGTATGTCATTATTGCATTATATGAAATAGTTGTTGTGGTGCTCTGCCACGCCTTGATGCCGCCTCATCACTACTTGGCTAAAAGCAGAGCTCCCACTGTAGGTAACACTTATTCCCACTGAAAAATTCGAAGGAGGGCGTTCTGCGGCAATATTTGCTTGCAGGAGTGAACAAGTTAAAGTTTTACATTATGAAAGAGAAACGGTAGTGACAAGCTTGATTAGTGTGGCAGTGAAACCGTTCGCTTGGAGCATATTTTGTCTATAACACGGTATCATGATTTGTGATTTATTTAGATAGACCTCGAGATAAAGCCACAGCTCCCACCCCCTGGTTTGCATGGATGATCCTGGCTGCCGGAGCTTTCTGTTATTGATCATCTGATACTGATTATTATAACACATTCAGAGCCAGCACAGTAAAAATCTTGACGATCCGCGTGGCATTTCTTCCTCACCGCTTCCCGTCCTGTGTGGGTTGGTGGGCAGGGGGAGGCTGATAATGAGGTTCGACCTCCCTTTCTCTGCAGTTTGACTTAGCAGAGGTTCCTCTTTAAAAATAGCTTCATTTCCCTGCTAGGACTCGCAGGCGGGAGTGGGCAGCCAGCCAGTCTGCTTCCCCATGGCCGCCGGCTCCGCGGGCTCCAGGCAGGAGCTGGACCACAGGAGAGCAGCGGCCCGCTCACAGCCGTCCATCTGCCTGCGGGACATCCCTGGGGCAGTGGGGGGGAGCTTGGATCTGCCTGGCCAGGAGTTATCCTTGAAGAATAACGCATCCAAGGAACCGAGCTGCTTAAAAACAAGGCAGCGAGGAGGTAGCAAGGCTACGTAAGCGCCGTAGTGTATTCCCGTGCTTATCACTTGCATTTGATATGTCCCTGCAACCCGAAACAGCAGTTGTAAACGGGGCAGAGGTGTGAGGCTAAGGGCTCATGACAAATTCATGAGCAGGTTTACCCAATGCCAGGCAGGATGGCAGCAGCAGCGACGTGCCTCTCTGAGGGCACTGCACAACCTGCGTTGGCCAGTTTAGAGGCTGAGTATCAGTATCCCAAAGAGCTGGGCTGAAAGATGTTCCTTGTGAAAGGGATGTGATGTAGGACCCCATGTTGCACAGCGGCACCCAAAATTCACTTTGATTTAAGGGGTGTTGGAGCAGCCGCATCACAGCATACGATGGCGGGGGATCACTCCTGCGGTGGGAGCAGGCTTCCCTTTGTAGTGAGCGTATTACCAAGAATAGGGTAAGATCCACCCCACAGATATCAGGTAACTACAGCAAAAGGAAAATGTGAGTAGAAGAGACAGGAGAAGCCCTGGAACAAAGGCTGACTCAGTTCCAGAAGTGCTTTGATTTATAGAGACTGAAATGCTCCGGGATGCTGCAAACTCACCAAGGTCATTGGGCCAGTTGTCAAATTCAAGAGCCATGGGAGTTCTGATATTATTAGGTTAAAGCAGACCATGGTTAATAAATCTGTCTTCAGAGCTCCTGGCTGGAGTGGAAAAAGGTGGAGGGGGAAAGAAAGGAGCCTGTTTCCACCTAACATAACCCATGGCCAGCATCGGGCAGCGCCTGGGGACCAACCAGGCGTTGCCAGCAAGGTCTGCTGAGATCCTCCACCGTGTTGCAGAGGGATCTCTCCATTCCCCTTTCCATTTTCCTCGCCTTGAAGGTACAGCCCTTACCTGCCTTTGGCTGGTTTGTACACAGTCCCTCTTACCAGCATCGAGCACTCTTAGCGAAAGGGTCCTTCTGAACGAGTGCAGGAGGTGTTAAACTGCAATCTCTGGTCCTGTTTGTTCAGCACTTTAAAGAGCACGGGAGGCAGGAGAGGGGGGTGACGGGAGGCCCTGTGACTCCAATGGCTTTGGCTTAGGGCATGAGGCTGCTATTGCTGGGTAATTCATTCCTGCAGTGGAAAAGGTTTTGCTTGCTAAGACTGCTGTTCCAGACAGGAACAGGGGGATTTGTCTCTCTACTGTCTTTTAATATTAATGAGAGTGGTCATTGTTTCCCTCCTTTTTCTCCTTTTACATTTTCTTTTCATGTGGGATAAATTAAACAAACATTTTTTTTTCTTTTCTATTACAGGCAATTAATGTATAATATTCACTGTTGGAAAATAATTTTAGGGGTTTTCTAATAAAAACATCTGTGATACACAAGGCTGTTTGTCATTCTCCCACCTAAACCTCATTTATTCTAGTCCCAATTAAGGCCTTGAGTTAAGGCAATAGTTTCTACATTCTCCTGATCTGAGCAGCACTAGGTAGTGTCGTACAGTCAGCAGAGACACCTCCTTATTGATGATAATTGCAATAATGAGCTCTGTTTTCAGATCTGGCGTGTGCCAGATGTGAAGAGTTCATTATTGCTTACGTAGGAGAGCAACCGATGCAGACTGGGACTGATGGAGTGACGTTTTTCCAGGGACTTTGTTATGGCCGGATTGTGCCAGGATGCAGCCAGCCCACAGCACGGCCACTGTGATGCTCTCCGGCCGAGTTGCACAGCCAAGTGCCTTCCCTGCTCTATCCAGATGTGCTGACCCCAACTTCATGAGTCTGGGGTCCAGGAGAGACCAGCGTGGAGGATGATCTGGGCCCTTTCAGCGAAATACTCTTATTGAGGGAAATGCTGATGGTCCTGGGGCAATCCTGTGCTTCCCAAGGTCTGCACTTTGCAGGAGTGGGTAGCAACAATTTGGGTCTCCTGGTCCCCTTAGCCTGATGTGGATGCTCAGCTGTGATGGGTGATCTCACCAGCAGCTGCCCTATTGATAGAAATAAAAATAAAATAATAAAATAAAACTGTGGTATCTTAATAATATTTTATACCTTCTTGTTACAATACCCAGTAATGGAAAGAAGAGGCAGTACAGAAACAAAACAGATTGAGGAAAAGAAGGTTTTCAGGCCAAGCTTTAAGGAGTTTGACCTTTTGAAGACTGTCAGAAAGACAGCTGATCTGTCCAGGGAATTGATGACCGTGTCCAGAGGACCTTCAGAGGCCACACTGCACTCTGAAGGGCTCTTAAATCCACTGGCAAAAAGCAAGAAACAGTGGTTGGACTCAGAAAACGAGATCTCATTTCCAAGTTTCTAATTCCTAAGTTACTTAAAGGAGGATTTAGGAGCCCACGTGATGAAGGCAGTTTGGACAACAGAGATGTGATCTCATGAAAGAGCAGGCCCTGAGGATTTTACTCTGTTTTGAACTGTGCTAACAATTGTTTGTGGGATATTCACAGGGCTTATTTTTATGTTAAAGGGGGTTTAGATGAGTTTTTCCCTGTCTGAAGCTGCTGTGCTTTGGAATGGTGCATTTTCCAACGGACCTGGCTGTAATACTCTGCAGCCAAATGCAGTTACACAAGTACATCTGCCACGGCCGTGACTTGCAGGGGGCTGCACAGGCAGGAGGGACAGGTTGCAGTTCTGCAGGCTGAGAAGCCGTGAACGCAGAAAAGTAAATGCAGTCACTAAAATACAGAAATAAACCCCACCTCCTGCACAAATCCAGCTTGTCCCAACACCTTTTGTTTTCTGCAATCAGCTTCTGAAATAGACCCAAAAAGCTACAGGTCTTGTAAAAAAACATAATTTCTAATATTATTTATGGTGGGAGCCAGAGCCAGCACCTAATTACCTGGTTGTATTTCGTCCCCAAACCTTCCTCGTCCCCTCTCTGCCAGTCCCTCTGCTCTATGCAGGGTCTGGCCACCATTGTGGCACCTACAGGTGGTTGCTCTGCAAGCCCAGGTCTTAGCGGGTCCCATGGCCAGTGGTCCCAGAGGACACCCCAGCATGTGTCCATGACAGTCGTTCATGCAAGGAGCCGCCAGGACACCACGTGTTCACTGTTCTGATGGTGCATCTTTCTCTTTCCAGGAGTAATAATCAGGAAGGGAGGATTCAGAAGAGCTTCCAGCCAGAGTTACATCTGGTCTTGGCAAAGGTTGCACGATCCAGATGAAGACTGCAAGCAGCTTTTTTGCAGAAACCCCTTTTCAAGATGTTGATTGGCCAAGGAACTTTCTTAACCTCTGGAAAAGAAAGGAAAAAAGGAAAAGAAGAGAAAAAAAAAAGGGACGGAGATGCTTCTTATTGTTGTTAAGCCAGCCACCTTTTAGTACGTGCAATTTATTTAGCACTTTTCCCTTTGCTTAACTGGGAAATGTTACCCTCTCAGCTCATGTGTACAGTAATTTTTTGTTGTTGTTGTTATTGCTGTTGTGCCAAAGATTTGATGGAGCTTCTACACTGTGTCTTATTTTTGCCTTAACGTTAAATCTTTGAGCCAAAGAAAAGTCAGAGGTGCCATTCAGATGATGGCGAGCAGGCCAGCCAGCTGTCAGCGACAAATCCGAATTTCTGAATCCTTCTTTGAGTTGCCTCTTATTTCTCCTGCCCGCACTTCTCTGCCTGCCGCCTTGGAGCCAGCGTTTGGTCTGGGCAAGAGCTGGGACAACACCAAATCTTGCTTCGGCTTCAGGTTTGCTTCTTTCTTTGACCTACTCCGTAGTTCTGCCTTTTGGGCCCGTGCGATACATCCACAGGGTAGAAATACTGACACAAAGTGAGAACTGAAACAGGAGCTATGAATTGATTTTTTTTTTTAAATAAATGAATAAAATTAAATAAGCAAGAGCTAAGCACCATGTAAAGGAAAAAAAAGGAAATTAAAGAAAGTTCAGCTAGGCAGAATGAATGATTTGCAGCAAAACGATTCAGCGGGCATTTCAGGTTGGTGAAGTCGATTTTTCCATGGGGTTTTTCAAGTGGTCAGAAACCCGTGTAATGCAAAAGCATTTGAATCCTATACTCTACCTTTCACTTCAAATTGAAGTTAAAAAAAAGAAAAGATCAAGAAACATTTGCTTGGAGTAAGCAGACTTTATAGGTAATGCAGTTCGTATGCAAGACATCTGCTAATGATGGCGGGACAGAGCTCTGTGTTCATGTTTAAAAAAATACACGTTTCCAAACCAAGGAGATGAACATATTTTGTTTCCCACTCAAGGGGAAAGGTTATTTGCGAGGCCAGATTCTGGCTGCAGGTTCCCGGGCGTCTGACTTACTCCAGTCTGAATCCGGCCGGGCGTTGCCAAGCACTGGGGAGGGCAAGGGGCTGGGGCGGGCAGCAGCAGGCAGGGGAGGGGAATCGCCTCCGTTTTACTGACACGAATACAAAACTGGAACTCCTCAGTGCCTGCACATTTATTTCCCAAGCCGAGCAATTGGCAGATGAGTGCGGAGCTGGGGAGCCGGTATGCAAAACCGGAGTTCGCGGAGCAGGGTCTGGGTCTGGGGGAAGCCAGGCTGCGTGGTGACAGTCTGCTGGCTGCCAGGTCCCCTGGCCCAGGCAAGGACAGACAAGCTCCCGGTGAAGATGCTTGAGATGTCTTCTACCTGATTTCTGGGACACACGGGGGGTGGCTGTGCCAAGCCACCTCCCAGGAGTTCATTATACTGCTCACCCCTCTGCCCTCACTGCCGGTCATTATTAGCAGCCCAATAAAATAAATTTTTAGATTGTTATTTGTCTTTCTTCATTAAAGCACAGTTTTTACCCCTTCTTTCATTATATACATGAAGGCCAGCTTTTTAGCTTATGACTGGGAGAATGGCTGAGCTCATGGACCACAGGAAATACTCCAGAGGTGTTTGTACCCATGTCAAAGGGTTGGGTTTAAAGTGCATTTGCTTTTGAGAACCAGCAAGTGACTGGATCTCATGGATGTGGCCCAGCCGCAGAAAACAAGGGAGGGAAAAGGACCTGGAAGGCAGTAGAAAAAAACCTGGCATTGCAAGGAGAGGTAAAGGGGGAACTACAGGTTTTGTACAAGGCCATGCTGCAATTCCCCATCTGGGTTTTGAGAAAGAGCGATGGGGTTGTCCCCACCTTGGCACACACAGGCTACAGTATGTAGCGAAGGGGCTAAGGAAAACCTGTGGGCATTTCTGTCTTTGAGCAGCTTCCAAAACTCACCAAGCATTTTTCTTTTGAGAAATACCATTGTATTTTAGGCATGAGTTCTGCAACGGCTCTCAGTTGGTGAGAGTTAATCATTATCGGTAAGGCAAGGTCTGCAGGGACAGTCAGCATTACAATACTGCTGATCTTTATTTACCTTTTTTTTTTCCCTTTCAATTCCTGTTGATAGATAAGGAATTTGCCGCAAATGACATAAGTCACAACCTGGGTGGCATCATTGGGTTGTGACTGGGGCTTTAGGTTATGCAATCTTGTTTGTCCCCCTGATTAGAGAAACATTAACCCTTGGGATCAAGTTGCTCCGTTTACGGATTCCCAAATTCACTTTCCTTAAACATTCCCTGCTATTCCCACCCTACTGCTGCCTTCCAGTAAATGCAGGCAGAAAGATTGCCTTTAAAAAGTGTTTTTCTTGGTTTATGTGGGCAAACCTCTGCAAGAAGCTGCATGGACACTTTTGCATCCCAGCAGGAAGTCAGCAGCAGTGGCCATCCTTACCACTGCCCCGTGCTGCCCAGCCCAGCTCCATCAACCAACTCTGACACCAAGGGTAAATTTTTACCCTTGGTGAGTTGAACGTCATAGTGGAGGTGACACTCTGCTTTCCCTGCCTGGCACACAGCTGGGGTCAGCTGAAATACAGATCCAACCTTACCTCACTCCTCCTCAGCAAACATGCTGAGCGATTGCTCTCCTTTGCCGATAACAAAGTAATGATGTTTGTTATCATGCTGGAAAAGCCAAACAGCCTGCGTCCTGTCACCTCCCTGGGGTCAGCAAAGGCAAAGCCTTTTCTCCCGACCAGGACCTTTCCTACCATTTCTATCCTTAAATGCTGAGCCTGAAAACACCACGAGAACAGTTGCACTGCCAAAGGACATGGCACCTCTGAAAACTTCCCTACCCACTTCCCATAAATCAACAGCTCCCACTTCTCAGCCTCTTGTGCTCATTAAGCATCAAGGAGAGAGAGCGCAGGGCAGGCGATCAGTGCAGAGCCTCTGCACGAAGGACCAGCCTCTCCTGGACAGACACCCCCAGAGTGGTGCTGCCCTGCTTGAATCCTGGCCATGACCAGATCAAGCCTGGGAAAAAAGCAAGGCAGGATGGACCCCAAAAGGCTGCATCAACCTGGGATGGGGAGCCCTGGCCACCACACTTGTGTATTTTATACTGTGAAGTGGCTGGTGCTCTGCTGTGTGTCTCCATTGAGGGCAGTGATATTATTTTGGCTTTATCCCAATGGAAACTCATGCTGGCTGTTTTATTGGAAGTAGCTCTTCATATACCAGTGCAACCATGTTTGCACAACAACTCTCACCAGACTCCATGTGCTCCACATGAATAGAAATACTCCTGCTCAAGCTGGCCCATCAGTATTTCCATGGCCAGGTAAAATAGCTTGGACAGGCTGGTTCCCATTCATCGCCCCTGTTCTAACCAGGGTATTCCCATACTGAAACAGGATGGCACAGACAAAGCGAAGACCTCTGACCAAACCAAGGTGGCCAAGTACAAGCCAAGTCCTGTCAGTAACTCCCAACCGTGTGCTCCTGAGGATATGCCTCAGGGCAGACCCCAGCCTATGTGTTTTTCTCCTCATACCGCCAGTTTGAGGTGCTCTGGAGAGGTAAACAAAATTCCCATTAACCTGGGTGAGGGTGGTTGACCCTTATCCTGTTGCTGTGGAGAAAGGAGGCTTGATGTTGCAAGTCGTGCAGTCAAAAGTGTTGCTGGGATGCTGCAGACAGAGTCCAGAAACACGTTAACCTGTCAGCAAGGGAAATAAACCATGCAGCTGATAAAAATAGGTAGATCTTGAAACAGAAATCACTACCTGAACTTTCTGATATGGTGGTATAGGAAAAAACATCCTTGATGCATCTGCCCTTCACCTTCCTCCCCTTCATGCCAAAGGCTGAGATGATGCACCTCGGAGTGCCAAGATGGCAGTGCCTAAATCAACCCATTAACCAACATTCATCAACCCAAATCACTCATAAACCCGTATGCATCAACCCAAATCACTCATAAAGCTGCATGCAAAGGTCAGGACTGGCCTAGCACCCCTGCTGTGTCATTAATCCACACGACACCCAGGCTGCCTGACAGATGCCAGCGCTAACACATTTGCCCTACAAGCTACCTACATTTGGCAGGGATCAGAGGTCACCTTTCAGGGAAGGTTTAAAGTGCCTCAAAGCACTTTTACTACAGATCTTGGGCTGAGCCTAGCTCTTCCAAACTGGAAGATGAGACACATGATTTGCACAACTCACCTGATGACCGGCTGAACTAACTCTGCTGGCTGCATATAACCCACAGAAATAAATATGGGATTTATTCCCTCCCTCTACAGCACTGGGGCCTGGAGAACCATCTCGTCCCTGTAACTAACTAGAAGATGCATCACTTAAGCAAGACAGTATAGATCCCTCTTCCTAGATGGCTGCTTCGATGAATGCAATTGTCACGTTTATGCACATGCACACACACAAACCTACACAGAGGGAGTTTCAACCTTGGTTTTCAGATCTTGTATTTCACGCACTCTACCATGTTTCACTGGGAATTTCCTTATTCCTGCCCCTGCCCTGCTATATGTCACAGTGGCACCAGTTACACTGCAGCTGTAAGATGTGTATTGTAATCATTAGTAATTGTATTCACTTACTCCATATAAAAATATCAGCACAGCAACATGAATGATTTGTGTAATGATATATTTGCTGTTATTAGGACCTAATATGTTATGCCTGTAATTACATACTATGCCCCATATAATAGTCCTGGAATTGCTGTGTAAATTTTGCGTAATTACAGAAAACTATGCTACAAACAGGTCCCCCTAGACCAAGCTGAGCATTCACTACCAGGAAATAACCATTATTAAAGGCTCTGCAGTAGACAGACTGATAGAGTGAAAGCCAAAAGCCATCTGAATATATAGCAGTAGTGATGGGGAAAAAGAAAGAACATTCAAATTACTGGGAGAAATAACCAGTGCCGAGAAGCAATAGAAGTACCAATCCAGGTAGTGTTATCCCCGGGGACCACTTCTTCTGACTCTGATTTTGGCAATACTCCAGCAAAAATCTGAGGAACCTCCAATAGGTGCAACACAAGCTCCAAGTAGCAGAAATTCATTC
Organism: Eurypyga helias; assembly: GCF_000690775.1. Lineage (NCBI taxonomy): Eukaryota > Metazoa > Chordata > Aves > Eurypygiformes > Eurypygidae > Eurypyga > Eurypyga helias. The sequence goes on along the minus strand of NW_010243628.1, from coordinate 33,997 downwards.
AGAAGAAACTGAAGGATTTAGAAGCCATACTCAACATTAAAAAAGGAAGTTATAACATTTGAACATAGATTAAAAATCTGCTAGAGGTCATTACAGCTTAATGCATAGTCAGGCTTTTCTAAATCAGCTGAAAACATTGTAATTGATTAAAATTTATCCTCTCCTTCCCACATCCTAGAGCTTTTCCAGATTTCAACGCACTTTTTATTTTTTGGTGAAGCTGATCCTTGCCCTCCTCGCTGCAGTATCTGCACATCTTCCATCTAAAATCAATAGCAATAGCACGGTCCCCCATGGGCTTCCTGCAGTCATGAGTGTTTCTCCCAAGGATGGGACGTGATGGGAAGAAATGAGATCAGCCATTTTTATGGCTGAGTGAACAGTTACAGGCTTTGAGGGCCTTCTCATGGTCATGAACCTCAGAACAACTTCTGATTATTTTAATTTCACTGCAGCCTTCCAGCTTCATCATCTATGCTGCCAACTTCTATTAAGGTTCCATTAAAAGCCAGTGAAACACAGGGCTTTTTACAATACCCTTGACAGAACAATTTCCCTTTCTGGATACAGTAAAATTTATTAGCTAGAAATACATCCTTTTGGTTTAAAAAAAAAGAGAGAGACAAAAAGTCAGACAATTTCAAGTAGATCAAAATATTTCATATAATGTTGTCAGACTGTCTCAACCAGAAAAAACTCCAGAAAAGGCTAATTTTCAAAATAAAACATTGATTTTTCCTTCCTGCCTCTCACAGTTACATTTGTTTCCACTTGCCTATGAAAAGCCATAGATATCAAACAATATTTAATTTTGTGTAGAGGTAAGTGGTTTGTTCAGATCAAAACATTTTCCACAACACTTTGTCATTGATAGATGTTCGGTAATTGAATTTTGCTGTTATTAGTTGTGCCTTTTCCTTCCAGGATCCTAACATCTCTTCACTTTAAGTGTAACTAAACTTAGCAACAGAGAGAAGGACAAGCTTTGCCCTTAGATATAACCGGGTGAATTCAAGCAAATCCTGATTGAAACACACTGCATAGTAAAAGGTAAGGGTTGAGTGGGAGGATAAAATTTAACCGGAAATTACACATAGAATAAGCTTGCCCAAGATACTGTTTTAAAAGTTTTAACCCACAGAATACCAATAACTTACACAATATGTAGCCTTTCATATAAGTATTGAAATGACAAGTCTGGTTTGGGGGTATCCATGTACATGCTTGACCTTCCTGAAGTTCATGGGACTTCTCACAGCGTTAAGCACAATAACCAGTGTGGTGCCCTGGTGACCCAGCATCAGGGATGGGGTCTGTGCAGCAACAGATCATGTAGCTTCAAATATTGGCAGATATTAAAATTGAGTTCCTGTCCCCATAAGCATGTTCCCTCCCATTTGGCCCATTGCACTAAAAGAGATGACTAGGGCTGGCCCCCATCCCATGTACATCAGCGTGTGTAAAACATGGGCTTAAGTATAGGGGTCTTTCCAACTAAGCAGAAGATCTCATTGCTCCATCCCTTTCCATGATATGCATTATAAGAGTACATAACTCATTAATTACACCATAAGTCACTCCTGGGATTTCTGTGTGGAGGAAAGCAAAGCAGTTCATCGCCTCAGTGCAGTTTATAGGCATACACTACCTGTGCACTCCAACACTGACCTGAGTTTTACAGGCTGCACGTTTGCATGTCTACAATTCAAACCTAATTGTGATGACCACACATAGAATAGTAATAATCAACTATCAATAGTACTTTGGGAATTGGGGGAAAAATAAAGGGAAAATGTTCACTCTTAATAAAAACTGGTGCTGACGGTCAGGAAATTGAACCTTCTGCTAGCATTAGTTACAAGAGCCAAAAACATTGCTGCTGAATGTTTCTGGGGAGCATATGCTTCATATACTTGAAGGATACTCTCAATATCAAGTCTCTGTAATTGCAGAGACATGGAAAATAAAGGCAGAAATCATAAAGATTTCCTTTTTTCTCTGGTAGCTAACCAGCCCAGGGTGTGTTTACGTACAAGCAGAGGGCTGTCTTCATCCCAGCCTCTCTCCTTGCATCCCCAGGATGCAGTCCTAAGTGCAGTTAGCTGACTATGATCCCTAATGAATCAAACCATTTGCTCCAGAAATACAAGATGCAGGGCCAATATTTTCAAAAGCTGCCTTTAAAACTCTGGCAGCAATTTAGTGTGGTCATGTTTCTGAGTGTGAAGTTCTTCATGTATGAATGCTTGCACTCAGGATTTATTTGCTTGGACTGCACTCACATCCGTGCGGGGAACGTGACCGTGAACACAAAGTTTTCCATGTGCTATCTACTACATGGGGGAAAAATAGGTTTAAAGGATTAGAAACCAGGTAAGGATTGGAAACCTGGTAAGGATTTGCAGATCCAGGATGGTGTTTAGGGCTATAGAGCAGGGAGTTAGAGGAAAGGAAAATGAAAAAACTTGTCATTTATGTGAAGCAAACCCAACAGTTTTGCTACATTGACTACAATCTTTCTTTCCTTGTGCTGCACTAGCGGGGCAAGAAGTACCTTTCTTGGAGCATTTTGGAGCATAGAACATTGAGCACAGTGCACAGATCCCTGAGTTGGCCTCAGACTTGGAAGTGGTCTGACCACATCAGCATCATCCAAAATCAAGACTGATTAGTCCTTGCGGGAACGTACCATCTTCGGTGCTGCCATGTTAACATGACAGGAGGCTGCGATCAGGACCTGAATGGGGACTTGCCATTTGGATGTACTAACCATCACTGTCCTTGCCTGGGGACCCCGAACACACCCCTGCCTCACACCTCACCCGTTATCTGCTGTGCTTAGAAAGGAAGGGCCACAGCTCAACCTGAGCAAGATGTTTGCAATGTGTATTTTTGAATGATTACTGACATGAACTGTCTCAAATGTACAGGGCAGGACCACACCATATCATGCACGCCCTAAGTGCAAACTAGAAAGTTGCCCCTCGCCCCAACCCACAAGCAAATCTGACCCAGTTCTGTACCAGCCCCCATTTTTAGCCTTTTCTACTTTTAAAGAAATGCTAAATTTAATACAGAAATAAAACCACTAAGAGTCTTGCAGCTTTTATGGAGAAAAGTGTGCTTGCTCAGGAAGCATGAAATTAAAAGCTCTCGAGCGTGCATTTGCCCGGCTCCACACCACGTGTGCCTCACCAGCTCTGCAACGGGCTGGGAGCTCACTAATTTGCTCCATGGCCTCATCCTGCAAACATGCACCCCTGCAAGCAAGGCTTACTCATGGAAACACTATGCCTGCATTCCCGTTAGCGAGAGGCTCGGGAGCAACCTGCTCCCTGGGTTGCCCAGGGGACGTGGCTGGCACCGACTGAGCCGTCAGCCTGGCACCATTGGGGAGGGTTCCAGCAGCACAGCAAGCCACCAAGCCCAGCTAAGAGCGAGCATGGGATCCCACATGCTCTGAAGGACACCCTCTGGCCATGCTTGAGGCCACACTTGGATGTTTTCTGACAGCACAGACACCAAAATCTCTTCTTGAAATAAAGTGCCTTCAAGCAGCATTCAGGCTCCAGAGACATGCCCGGAAGTTTCACTAAAAGCAGGTTCCCTGCCTGTCCAACCCTGTGTTATCAGAGTTTGCTTTGTGGTGTATTTTCTTTAGGAAAATTTGGACATTGTTGTTCCACAGCCCCCTCCAGCAGCCTTCAACTCCTCAAGGCTGGGATACACACAAAATGGGCTCCTGCCAGTTGATTCCCTGATCACGACAGTGCCTGGCATATTTGCAAGGCTGCATAATGATCAGCCTCCCAACCCTCAGCTTCCTGGGTCAGACACAGTGGGCCAAGCTGACCTCCAGTCCCCAAACCATGTTTTCTGGGGCAAGACAGGACCACACCGGGTCTGGAAGCTGTGTCACCTCCCAGAGTTCCCAGCTCAGATGATCTCCATGGAGGTTGTAACCGCGTGCTGTGGCACATGACCCTCTCTCCCTGCCCATGTATCCTCACATCCCCTGCTGGGAGGCTCAACTTGCGTGATCTCACACTTTAGAAGAGCACAAAGCCAAGAGACCTGACCTTCTTTGAGAGAGGGGGTAGCAGAAAGTTGCTTGCTTGCTTTCAAAACCAACAGGGTTTGAAAGGTTTGTCCCTCCCAGAGGAGACTCCCCACCAGGTTTGAGGTTTGTCCCCACCACGACAGAGGTTGAGGTGCTCCCCAGGACCTCGGAGATCCCCTGAGGACCGCAGTGCCTTTGCAGAGCTTTGGGGAATGCCTGCTGTGACCCCCTCTCGCATGGCTGCAGCTCCGTTGGTAACGGTGCACCAACGTGCGTGTAATACATTCCAGACTCCTTCAGTTTGACTGAGGCATATTTTGACATCTCAGAGAAAACATTTTGCAAGATGCACAGTCAAAGGCTCTTTCAAGCCGAGATGTTGTGGAAAGCCGCGTGAGCTCTCCAAGGCACTATCTCTCTCCCTTTGCCAGCTGCTCTAATGAAAGCTCCCTGTGCAGGCCAGAAGATACAGCAGGGAATAATACATTCCTTTAAATAGCATCCTAGCTGGCTTGAGGAGGCCATGCACATTTTAACTCATTTATAATTTTCCTGCGGTTCAACCCTCTCTCCTGCAGCAGTCTTCTCGGGCACCAGGGCCAAGCGAAGACATGGGAAGACTTTAAAATGGCATTAGCTAACCCGTGACCATTCAGGGAGTACTTGTGCTCATGTCCTTTCCTGAGCAATACTGCACGCCACACAATACCTACCCTGTAGTGTGCTGCTTAGACCTTAATTACCTGAAGGTAATTGGCAGATGAAGACGCAGCGCTGAGGTCAGCAGCGGAGATCTTGTTCCACCAGAGACCGATCTCAAAGAGATGATCGCTTCAGTAACACATGATGCTGGCCAGAAAATGCTCCCCTAACATCTTCCACATGACATTTTTCCAGAGGCAAAGCCATTCCAGAGGTCCCTGAATGTCGTCCTCCTTCAGACCCATGCAACCATCTATAAACCAAGTCAGTGAAAGAATACACTTGGGGTCAAATGGGGGAAATAAACTAATTGAGATTAAAAAACATGCACAGACCCCATTTGCAACGTGACCCACAAGCAATTCTTTTGGCACAGCAGAGAGACAGTAAACTGACGAGAAACAGCAGGGAAACATTGGAGGCTAAGGAGCACAGAGATTCCCTTAAAGCAGCTTGGCTGGAGGAGAAGCTTGAATAGAGGACTGTCTCCTGGATAACTAGAAGGAGCAGCATGAGAGCAATGTTGAGAGATTTAGGATTTTTGTATAAAAGAGTTATTTAGAATAATTCTCAGGCTCCTTTCCCTAGGAAATTTCTAATAAAAACCTAAGGTTCAGGGGCAACAGCAATCTCCAGACTAAATACAAAATAAAAACAGGAAAAATTGTTTTGGGAAAAAATATCAAAAAGATCATTTTCTCTGCTGAAAGCTGAAATTCTTCCACAAAAAAAGTAATTTTGCCACTGCCCAGAAAACCAGAAAAAATATCAGCATTTTTCTATGGGTGATTTTGAACGGCTGCCTCATTGTCTTCAACGTTACTGCTGCAGAGCCTCCCAGCCCTGCTCTCGCCTCACTGCTCCCATCAGCTCACATACAGCCTCCCCAGGACGGACAGGTTTCTCTCTCATGCAGTTTACAGCACACCCAGTGTGGGAGTTTTAATCCAACATATAATATCCATCACATCATCAATCTATCATATAATAAAGATTATATTACTGATGGCAGTATTCTCATACAGCCACAGCTTTGCGATGCTGAACAAGTGTGATACCAGAGCATGTCAAAGTTGCTGGGCTTTCTCTTTGGTTTAATTTATCTGCACCACCCCTTGCTGCTTGTCTTGCTCTGCCACTGCCACAAAACACCTCTACTTCTTATCCCAAAGGTTCGATCTGACAGAAATAATTGGTGGCACTTTCCAACATCGTGAGGCAAATGGTGTCAAACAGCCCTAAAACAAGTATCCCATGTTTCACAGAGGCATCTTAGGGAATATCCTGAATTTTATCAAGTGTTTTCCTTTGTTATGCAGCTCTACAAAGGATGTTTTAAATCACCCATCTTGGCGTGGGTTTGTCTGCTGGTCTAAACGATTTGTGTTGCATAGGTCTACAGCAATCCACTCAAGTTTATCATGGAATATTAGAAAAAAAATTTGTACCTTCATCAAAGACTCAGCAGAACCAGATCTTCTCTCAGCTGGAGAGATCTGGTTTCTCCATCAGCCTTTATCCTGAAAGTTGTTTTTTATATCTGCTTTACAGTGAGAAATTTGGCCCTCTTGGGGGCCAAAATTACCTTTTTTTCAAAGTTTGGGAATGGGTTAATTTGCATTGAGCCAAACCACGGTCAGAGTTCCTTGGAACAAAAACACAACTCTGTTTACTAGAAATTCATCTCCAGCACAATGAGAGTCCACCAAAACGGCTTTTTATTGGATCTGAACCATTTCCACACCTCCAGCTGTAGCTGTGTGAAAGGTCTCTCTGGTTTAACCGTAGTGAAATACTGCGGCTCTTCTGGTGATGGGGAGGGCCTGTGGCCTTTCCCTGATTCCCAAACTGAAACTGCAGCAGCTTTTCACTTGGTAAAGCATCCCCTTGGTAAGTTGGCAATGAGGGTGTGCACCATGCCCTGTCACCAGCCTAGCACAATGGGGACTGGGGCACGCTGGCAGCGCTGCCTCTGGGGAGGACCCACATCCTGCACAGTGCCAGCACCAGGCACGGAACGGCCGCCGTGGGGCTTGCCCTTGCTCGTGGGTGTTTGCAGTGACAGCAGCTGGGACGCCTGCCTTTGCCTTTCTGCTCTGGACTCAGCCACATCAGAACCTGTGACTGAGAATTACGAGTGCTGAGGGTTTGAATCAGGCCTTGGGGGAGATGAAAACCAGACAGATTAGACATCAAATCTGCTCTCTTGTGAGCTGTTCTATTTCAGGTGTCTCCCACAAATGCTGACCACAGATGGTCACCTATCTTACTGTTCCCTGCCCCATTCCCTCAAATTATACATAGCTTCCAACATCACACCTGCTGAGCATCATACCTTACATGGAAAGATCTCTGTTCACCCCAAATCTTTCCATACTTTCCTTGCCTTCCATGTAACATTCCCCCATGTTTTTCTACCCCTATCCCATCATCACCCATGGGGCAGTTCAGTTGCTTTTTTCCTTTGTCTCCTGCTCAAGGAAGGGAATGTCAGAATTGATGTATCCAAGAAAGTAAGCCTGATATCCCAGCAGAGCCTGAAGTAAAAGCATATTTCTGCTCTGGGCTGGGTTCATACCATACTAGGGCATGGAAAAGTTTGTTTAACATGGGGATCTTCCTATGGCACACCATTATTCAGGTCCTGCACCCGGGTCGAGGCAGCCGCTGGTACGAATACAGGCTGGGGGATGAAGAGATCGAGAGCAGTTCTGAGGAGAAGGACTTGGGGTATTGGTAGACAAAAAGCTGAACATGAGCCGGCAGTGTGCACTGGCAGCCCAGAAAGCCAACCGTATCCTGGGCTGTATCCAGAGAAGTGTGGCCAGCAGGCTGAGGGAGGGGATTCTGCCCCTGTACTCTGCTCTGGTGAGACCCCACCTGGAGTGCTGCATCCAGCTGTCGCGCCCTCAACATAAGAACTGTTGGAGAGAGTCCAGAGGAGGCCACGAAGATGCTCAGAGGGCTGGAGTACCTCTGCTATGGGGACAGGCTGAGAGAGTTGGGCTTGTTCAGCCTGGAGAAGAGAAGGCTCTGGGGAGACCTGATTGTAGCCTCCCAGTACCTGAAGGGGGCTTGTAAGAAAGATGGGGACAGACTTTTTAGCAGGGCCTGTTGCCACAGGCCACAGGGTAATGGTTTTAAACTAAAAGAAGGTAGATTCAGACAAGATATAAGGAAGAATTTTTTCATTATGAGGGTGGTGAAGCACTGACACAGGTTTCCCAGAGAGGTATAGATGTCCCATCCCTGAAAACATTCAAGGTTAGGTTTTGATGAGGCTCTGAGCAACCTGATCTAGTTGAAGATGTCCCTGCCTGTTGCAGAGGGGTTGGATTAGATGGCCTTTAACGGTCCCTTCCAACTCAAACCATTCTATGATATCAGCTGCAGCCAAGAGACAGACAGCTTCAGAAACTCAGTGATGGTGCCATTTTAAATGCATGTACAAGCCAAGGCCCTACAGAAACACATGCAACATATTCTTTGCATGTCAGCTTAGCACACAAGGAGACAGCTTACTCCTGGACATGTACTCCTTGGAGAGTGCAACACAGAGTACCTAACCTATGGTCAGAGCTGCAGTGCATTCCCCATTACCATCACCAGTTCACTACCTGAAACCCTACAAATTACAAATCCACGTAACATGAGTACCCAACCCCTGTACACTAACCTTTCCACCCAGCTACTGCTCTTGCCCTCAGTCCTTGCAATCTCTCAACCAGCTTGTTCAACACAGAGACACCACTTTCCCCAGGACAGCAGGAGGGGGAGGAGGAGCAGTCACCCAGGACTCCAACCCTGAGATGAAGGCTGGTACCTGCAGAGGTCCCAGCCAGGGACCCCACCAGGGTTTGCTCTCCCCTGAGCAGGAAGGAGCGGGCGGCGAGCACATCCATCGCTCAGCTGCAGGAGCCTGCAGCCCAGCGGATTAAGTATTCAGCAACCACTAAACTCACAAATAGACAGTAGGCGCCAGAATCCTCAGCTGTGGCTCCTTGGACTACACTGGATTTACACTGATTTAAGACAGCTGAGGATCCGCGCCACAGGGCCAAGTCCCGCTGGCCTACCTCAAGCTGATGGCTAGTTGACGTGACTGATGACTAAGATTTCCACTTAGCCTAACTCGAAGCATGAGCAGTGCCTATGTAGTGCTACCATTGTTGACTCCAGCCTTTTGTCTCAGGCTGTAACCGATAGGCCTAATAACCGAAATCATACTGCATGCATTCATTCACCCTCTTCGCAAACAGCATGTTATTGAGCTCAGTGGTGAAAAGGCATGCACAAACACAATGGGGCTGGGATTAAGCCCAGCTGCATTACCAAAGTAAATACTTTTGCTGCTGACAGTTTGTCTGTAGGGATTTGGAGAAAAGTTTTGTGCATCTACTTAGGCAACATATGGTTTTATTTTCCCTGTTAACAAAAACAGTAGTGGTCAAAAGTCAACACCCTCTGATGACTGTTCGGTGGCCAATGTGGAATGGGCTTGGTGGTCTAAGTCCAGCTCTTTACATGTCCACATAAAAATGATCCTCTTCCTGCATTCCTCTCTCACTTGGCACTGTGGTTTACAGTCTCCGCAAGGAAGCCAAGGGGTATTTGAGGTTAATCTCATCTGTCCTCTTTCCTGACTGAAAGCCATCTGCGACGTGGTTGGGGTTAAGATACCTTGCTACCTTCTTTAATTCCTCTTGTGATGAAAACCCCTTCACAATCTGTTTCCTTGAAGCCTGAAGAGAGTCAGAATTATTCTGTGCTAGCCGGCAGACGGGGCATGCCAGCTAGTCAGACTACTAAAGCAAACACAGAGATGATGAGGACGAGCATCATGCCAAGAGCACAAATGGTCTGAATTTAGCCCTTCGTCTCCAAGCCGCACGCATACTGTTCTCCAAAGATCTCTGCAACACTCAATCAACAGCTGGTCACCTTGACATATGAAACCAAGAAGAAAATCCACAAGGGCCTGGCTTTATATTTGGCAATGACTTCAGTTGGGGTGCTAAAGGGCAAAATGTTGGCTGAGCTTCCATGGGTGCCCATCTCACATAGCTCCAGTGAAGTAATTGGCAGATACAGGCACTCAGCATCTTTGGGAAGAAAAAAAAAATCAACCTCCACCACAATCACCAAACCCTCCATAGCTGATCCCCCTAGAAGAGTTTAAAGCTTTCAAGGTGCAAACAGGTCTTGTCTACACTGAGGTAATGAGAACTACAGCAGCTCGAGCACAAGTGCTAACACGTAGCATCTGTAGGGTCAGAGGCAGCTCGAGAGCTGTGAAGGGGTGTTAACTAGACCCAGCACATGAAGTAATTGTTTTTAAGGGAGTGTATCCAAGCTGGAACACAGCAATGCAGAACATGCACACTAAGACAGGTGTAATTCCAGGCACAGTGGGTGGGAAGCAAGGCTGGAAAATCACAATTAAGAAGCCAAGAGGTGTTGCATAATCCAGACTTCCCCGCCAAGATGAAGGTAGTTTAATTGAAGGCCAGAACCTGCGTGATGCCCGGGCACTCCCACGATGTGTCTGCCATCCTGAGATGCTGCTGGCATCTCTGGAAGCTGAAGGTCCAAAGTATTTTACAGGGGATTCTCAAACCTGCCCATAGACAGCCTGCGATGGGCAGGCAGCCAGGGCTGGAGGAACTAAGCCAGGAAGAGAAAATGCTGCAGCGCAGGTTGACACGCAAAGGGAGCTCACTAACGCGCCATCGTAGTCCCACAGTCACACATGCGTCCATCCACAGGGGTAAAATGTAAAGCCAAATTGTTTCTGTTCCTATGAAAGTCAACCAGTTGAAACAAAAGCTTATCTTAACGTTTTTCTGCAGAAGTTTGGGGGTTTTCATTGAAAAAGCAAAAACTGAAAAATGTTTGGTTGCTGGCAATCAAAAACTGGAAACATTTTGGCCACAAACCAAAACAATTTGGGGTTTTGGTTTTGTTTTGGGTTTTCGCCAAACTCCTTAGCTTTCCTTTGCCAAAAAACTGCACATTTTTCAAGCTTTTTCTTTCTCAATGAAAACCCAAAGATTGTTGTTGAAATTGGACATTTCCCACAGATTTTTTTTTTTTTTAAAGGCATTTTCGGCAAAAAAGAATGTTTTGAATGAACGATTTCATCTAGCTCTGTAAGCAGATCCCTTGGAGGGACTATCACACCCTCACTTTTGTCTCCCCTCCCCACCTCACTTTTATGGCCCACAGGACTCAGGTCTGTGACCACGGTCTGGTTTTGACCACCACAGGGCCAAGCTTTACAGGTGTGGAGCAGCTGTGCTGACCCACCTGTGGACAAACAACTCTGCGAAGGGAATGACTTGAGCCTTTTCTATTAAATACCAACTATCTCTGTGGAAATCAAGAAATGTATCAATGGCAAATAATATCTGGAGTCTAAATCCAGTAGGTTCTGTACTAGGACCACATTTGTGCCCATGGTTCTAGGAGATGAAGGTGCTGGTACCTGTCCTCCAAAGCATCCAAACAGCATTTACACACAGGTTTGTTAGAGTTGCTGCCGCTGGGCCCACCATAAGCTCCACAAAGTATATGGCTGATACAGTCTGTCTTAATATTCAAGGTTTGGCAAAGGAGAAGTGGACATGAAAAATGTAGAGGAAAATTAAGTATTATGAACTTCTAACACAAAATCAATACTAGCGACTAAAGAGAAAATTAAGAACTTAAATACTTTTCTACCCCAAGCACTGAACTCGGAGATTGACCTGAAGAGCAAACCCAAATCAGAACTGAGAACATGTTTGCACCCTGTCTTCAGGGATAACTCTGATCTGACCCAGCACTGAAACCAAAAATTGCACAGAAGTGAGGGAAATTTGAGTGACAGAGTTTAGACTGCATTTTTACAACATGGATCCAAACTACAATAACAAACCTGAACTTCCTGAAGCTCCATGAATGTGAATTTGGACTGGGTTTTGAATTTCAGTCTTCCCACCAATCTCCCATTAAATGGCCATTGAAAGAGACATTCTTTTCCCAGTTAAAACTTAGAGATCTTGGAGTCTTTAGAATAAAGTAGAGCCATCTTATGGCTGCTTTTTTTTCCTGGAAATATCCTCTTTTCTTGCTTTCAAGTTCTGTTTGGATGTTTTCTTTGGTTAAGGCACTGAACTAGGTATTTCATGACCTTGCCAGAGCTAGGACTTCTGTGAGGAAGGCCAGGAGAAGGAAAGCAAACACAGGGAAGGCAATGTCAGTGGCAAGTGGGGGAGTACACCATGGGGGATAGGGGTGGTGAAAAGTCTCAAATTTAGGCAAAAATGAGGTTGCCATGCAGCAAAAATGCCAACTTGGAGGACTGTGAGCAGTATGTTTGGAGGGATCAGCCAAGACAAGAAGTGATGACAGAAAGAGATGGATTTGGGGTGGGTTGGAAAAGGGAAGAAATAAGGAATGCGTGGGTGAGAAGGAGGCAGGTCAGGGGCTGGTTACGAGGATGAAGTATCTGTCAGGATTTGGGGACAAGTCAGGGATAAGGAGGAGGGTCTGAGGATCTGGTGAGTTCTCAAGGGACAGGTGAGGAAAAGGGGATAGTGAAAGATTAAGAGGACCGGGTGAATGGTGAGGAAGAGGAGCAGATGAGGTTTTGCTCTTCTGTGGGGTTTTTTTCCACATTTGGATAGTAAAAGCCCTCACGCTATTTTTTAATCTGATTTTCACAAAGTTTGTTTAAGCCTTCACATAGTGCACCGCTGCCTGTCAGCTGAGCAGCGGTTAACAGTGCTGTCCCCTACGCCCAAGACAAGGAATAAGTAAAATATCTGCAAAAGGTTTCCCAGTTGCAACTGGATGAAAGCACACACACAGTAAATTACTGTGATCCAGGTCACTGTTAAGTCATGCATCTGAACCCTCCAAACACAGAAGAGACACTGTCATTAATACAAACATAGAAACAAGCTAAAATACCAGCACAGGCTGGGTTTAGAAGCCCTTAACAGAGCGGTTAGCCTGGAAGGCGAGCTGGGGCTGCTCATGATGAAAGCCCCACAAACGGAGAGGCAGTTGACATGCCAGACAGCCCTAGCAGAGAAGTAAATATATAGATTAAATCTGACATTTGAACAGTAATGTCCTTATAATAAACCATGCCCCAGGAGCAGGTGTTATTACAATTGTCTTCAACACCAGATACTGAGAAATGCAAGAAAGGGAAACTGAGGCAGGGCCAAGGTTTGACATCCAGCTGCATAAGCTCCCTCCATGGCTCTTTATCAGGACTGTTTTCACCCATCATGTACTCACATAGTTAAGAGGATCTAGGAAGCTACAATTCCTTTGCTTTCCAAAGCCGTTGCTCAGGAAAAGACTAATTAAGTGGTGGTGTTATTACAGCAGGTCCTGGAGTCTCCAAACACAACCAGCAGCGATTAGGCAGGCGTCAGCTACTGGGCGGGATTTCCCACTGCCCAGCTGTGTAATTATCACAGCAGCTAAGCCAAAATCATTTGACAAAGAAAACCAGCTGCAGGCTGCAGGTCTGGGAGATAGCATATGTCCAGCAGAGAGAGAAACAATAACCCCCTCTCCTCTGTATTTTTCCAAAAGAAAGACCAATGGAGACAAGCATGCCACGTTCCTGCAGAAGAGAGGATAGCAGTATTGATTTCTGGGGAGCACCTGGAAAAAGAATCAGGGGTACAGTACAGCTCACTGTGCTTTTCTTGGACAACTGAATATTCACTGCTGCCTCTCTGTCACAGGGAAATGGGGTGTGAGGAGCTGTTGCATTGCTTTGTATCAGTGTGGCCAGCAGGACCAGGGCAGGGATTGTCCCCTTGTACTGGGCATTGGTGAGGCCGCACCCCAAATCCTGTGTTCAGTTCTGGGATCCTCACTGCAAGAAAGACATTGTGGTGCTGGAGTGTGTCCAGAGAAGGGCAGGGGAAGGGTCTGGAGCACAAGTCCTGTGAGGAGCAGCTGAGGGAGCTGGGGGTGTTCAGCCTGGAGAAGAGGAGGCTCAGGGGAGACCTTATCACTCTCTACAACTACCTGAAAGGAGGGTGCAGAGAGGTGGGGGTTGGTCTCTTCTCCCAAGTGACAAGTCATAGGACAAGAGGAAATTGCCTCAAATTGTGCCAGGGAAGGTTCAGATTAGAAATTAGGAAAAAATTCTTCACCAAAAGGGCAGTCAGGCATTGGAAAGGGCTGCCCAGGGAGGTGATGGAGTCACCATCCCTGGAGGGATTTAAGAGATGCGTGGATGTGGTCCTTAGGGCTATGGTTTGCTGGTTGGCTTGGCAGTGTTGGGTTAACAGTTGGACTTGATGGTCCTTAAAGGGCTTTTCCAACCTAAGCAATTCTATGATTATGTGAAATATGGACCCCATGCTGCAGCATCACCCTTGCAGATAGGGTCGGAGGCTGTCTTTAACACCTCTAATAAAGCACTGAAGTGGATTTTTGAGTGACGGAAAAGCTTTAGGTTTGTTTCCTGCAAAGAGATAATTTTTGTTGTTTGTGACTTTGTGTAACCTTCTGCCTTGGTTTCCCCACCTCTAAAATGACAGCGTCTATGTTAGCTACTTCACTGCTTGTCTCAGCCACATCGCATGATGCCTGCAAACAAACTGGACAGAGCCTGGCCCACAGCTCGGAGGCTTTCTTCTATGGGGACAAGGCCTTCGATAGCTTGAGAAATAGCCATTAGCATCTCCAAAGCTGTTCTTCCCTCCCAGCAACAAGCTGCCTGCCAGCAGGGATGGTTGATGCACAGGAGGGAGCAGAGACAAACACAGGAGAGACAAACTGAGCTGCTGACATGCGGGACAGGAACTGGGGTTATTTGGAAGAGCATGTGCAGCTCCTTGCCATGGATCAGCAATGCATTCAGTAGTGTAGCAGGACACAAACAAATTAAGAGAACAAGGAGAGGTTGCATGAGGAATATAGCACCATCACCACAATGTTTTTTCCACCCCATAAGCTACTCACCAGGTCCAGCTGATCTGCATAGGTAGAGAATCTTTCCCTGGTTGTTTCTGGTATGCAGATGTCCCTGCACATCATACCATGGTGTAGACCTGGCTGTGAGGAGCTCAGCATCCAGCACGTGGCAATGTCCAGGACTGGACACAGGACCCACCTACACCTCCTGGCCTGAAGGATGGTGTGAGAGACAAGGCCTTTGGGAAAGAAGGACAAAGATGAAAGTCAGCATTTTCCAGAGTAGCAGCACAAAGGCATCTATTTCCATTTATATGTTCCCTACCCAATTCCAATTTTATATTATCATTCAAAGCTATCTCTTTGCTCCCATCTAAATGTATTTGAAGCAATCCTCTCCCTTCCTTCAAAAAGCCAGACAGGACTTTTTCAATAGGTCCCTAATGAACACTGTTTGCTTGGTGGAGCCTGCAATCAGAGACAGAACTCACTTGATCTACTGCATGAGGAACTCATTGTTTTCACAAAGGTCCCAGCCTCAACCTCTAACCAGGTTCTCAGTGTCTGTGCAAATCTGCCAACCAGTAGCAAATGCCTTCTCAGAGGGCTCTTCAACCTGCAAATCCATTTGCACTTAAATTGCCGGACACACGGCACTTGGCCTAGATGAGTAATGAAGTGTGTGACCTTCCAGCGATCAAGCATTGCTAATATCTCAACTATTTCAAATGTTTAATAACTTAATTTAATGCAGTGAGAACGACTTGATTGAATGCACAATATCTGTAGCAGCTAATTAACCACAGTAGCTCAGAGAGGTCTTGGACTTCATACAACCTTTCAATATAATTACAAATTTTTAACAGCAATATGAATTTAAATCCAGCCTGACACAGCAATCCATCTTCATCTCCAGATAAAAGGTAGGACACGCAGTATTAACATTTAAACAAAAGCCATGGGCAGCAGAGAGAGACAAGGAGCATTAGCAGATGTGCAGAATGAATTACTAACAGCACTGCGGGAGGACAAGTGCATTGCATTGTACAGGTTGGGCTTACAAAACCGCCACTCACTTTGGTGGCTTTGCCTGTAATCCGTGAGTTTAGACTCCATAGCAAAGGCAAGGCCCTTTAGGTCTACCTGCATCTCCTCTGGAAGAGCAGCTGTGTTGTTATGGACACCTCCTCCTCCTGCGTGTGCTGCATGCCACGCACCGGCAGGCACGGGTGATCACGTCCCTGACTTTATTAGAGCAGTTTCTCAGCAAAGTAGATCTGAACACAACCACTCCCCACTCCTCTGTGTCTGGGTAGGCAAGAAAGTGTTCCACTGGCCTTCTTGCTCCCATCTTGCAGTACCTTGTGAGAACATTCTACTCTGAGCCATGCCCAGAGCTTCTCCTGAAGATTTCCTCGTTTCCGATCTTCCTGGACGTGGGTTATGTGTTGTGGCTTGCAGGAACATGAGGATTTGGGTACAGACTTTGCAGGGTCAAAGGTTAACCACACTTGCTATAGCCATGATGGGGATTAAACTGAACTTTAGGACACCAGATGGGATTCACGGCCCCCAAATTTGGCATTTCAAGTAGGTCAGGGGAGTTGAAGGCATCTGTTCCTCTCCACTGACTGTAAAACAAGTCAGACGTGATTTAGGAAGGGACTAGGTTTGGGTCCATCCCACATGTAGAGCATCTCTGTGCACAAAACTGTTGTTGGCATTAATCGATGCAGTGAGCAGGGCATGGGGTCACTTCTTTGCAAAGCCCTGACACCGAGTAGTATCTGACCCAAGCAACAACTACAAGACACCTTCTCAGCCACCTCCCAGGTAATAACAAGAGGGGAAGAATATATTTGGAGTTTTAATTTGCTTTCTTGGCACGAGCCTTCTGTATTCAAAGAGCCTATCTTAAGACCCGTGAAGGTGAAAAGCAGATGTTAAGTGAAAGGTGAGATTTCTCCTTCAACGAGCAACCACCTACCCTCAGCTGTTTGGACGAGGCATTTTAAGCCTCTGGGAAGCCTGTACTACTGTAAAGTTAGCACAGTTAATTTCTGTGGAAGTGCTCCCAATTTACACTGTTGTACATGAGAACAGGATTAGACTGACAGTAAAACAGACAAAAACCCAATGAGAATAAAACACAGATGTCCTACAGTCATGATAGTGAGCAGCATTAGAGGATATTAGTATCTCAGAATAAATAGATAGGGCATAAAGGAACTATTTATTCTTGCTGTTAAGAACCTTTTGGATTCCTACTTAGCCTGCATCTCTCAAAGACATTTTTTCCCCAGGAGTTTGTGAAACATTACCATAAATCTGTCCCATGTAGAGTTTTAATTGCCGAGTTCAAAACTAGGCTGATTCTGCCAAATGTGATAGCATCAGCTGGTGGCGTCATTTGTCATTGTTACAGGCAAATAAACCAGTGAGTTAATCAAAAGGGGTGAAAAATGAGGTGGTTTCGTTTTTTGGAGTCCTGAATCCAATTCCTTCTCCTTTCTTCTCACCAGTCTGCACCAAAATGCCAACAGCACCAGCTGGCCAAAAGGCACTCATTCAAAAATCTGTTGTAGACAACACATAGGCACATTCTCAACTGATAAAATCAAGGACAAACAGGAAGAGATAATAGTAAGTAGGAGACATAGGGGGAAAAAAAAAAAAAAACGTTTCTCTGGACAATGCAGCTGAGAGAGATGAGCAGATAGGCAACCACTGCTGCTGAGATGGCACTTTATCCAAGACCCCTCTGTATCAGACTGACACGAGGTCTCTCTAGAAGGACAGAGTGGTGAAACACATTCTTTTGAAGTTCCTCTAGACTACTGCATAAAATCAGCAGAGATCAAAATCAGAATGAGTCCAAGTGTTTGGGAATCCCGTTTGTCAGCAATATGTTGCCTTGAAGCTCAGATCTGGGCTCCTGCTAATCCTACACAGATCCCAACCATGAGGTGCTGTTTGACCGCACTATCACTGCCCTTCTCCTGCAGACAGAAACAGGGAATCTCTGCTCGCAAATCTTTGCTCTTAATATGCCAGTGCTGGCCTTTACCAGACGCAAAGTAGATGAGAAGTAGTCAAAATGTGCCTTGCTTATCTCCTTCTTAGACATCTTTAGTGGAAAGACAGGAACTATTTACCAGATGGAGACCTAATGTATTTCATGCAGTACCTCAAAGTGATAGAGCAGGCTCCCTGATGCTCAAGGGATTCAAAGGGTCCTCTCATACAGACTTGTAGCTTCCCTGGACCACTGTGAAGAAATGGTACGGCCAGTACCACACTGGAAGACTATGGAGATGTACAGGCACTCACAAATGAACACAGCGATGGGTTTAGCTTTTGAGCTCATAGCTGAGTGTACATGCTCCTAGCCTGTTACAACTGCAAAGTAAAAGCATGAGCTGAAATCTGTGCACCTTACAATTGTCAGTATGTGCCTTATGGTTGATCCCAGAGCCAATGTCTTCCAAGTCCAGGGCCAGAACCAGCAAGATCTTCTCTCCTCATTCTGAATATTTTGAAGGTGTCTTCTCATACTTTCTTTTCCCCTTTAGTCCAAAAGTCCTGAGCTTACATGTATTTGTAGAGAAGTGGAAGACTAAGAGAAAAACAGGGCCTTCCGCAAAGCTCTGTCCTCATCCTCCACCCAACTACCCTTACCCCCAGCCATAAAAGCCTCCAAATATTTCACGTATAATAGTTCTCATCCCTCCTGCCTTTTTCTCTTTCTTAATTTGCCCTCCCTTTAACAAGAAAAATCACACTTTACTTTCATCATCCCTTGACCTGAAGTTTGTTCAGGCAAGATCAGAACACATAAAAGGTGAGGACCAGATACTTTTCCACAACCAGCTGTGACTCCATTAAACTCCATCTTCTTGGTCTCTTCACACCCAGAGATGAGCAGGTCTGGCCCTGCTCAGGTGCTGCTCTCCTGACTGGGAGGTCAGATGGGGGAAGGTAAGCTACTCATCCTGGCACTTTGAGATGCTGGAAGAAAAAAAAGCTGTTTTCTTCTTCAGTATATATGGAATAGATTTCTCAATAGATGTTGAAGAGGTGGAAAGAACAGTGACATTCCCTTTGCTCAGACCTCCCACAGTTTTTAGAACTTCTAAACTTTCCTCAGAAAAGTAAGTGGGGACCTACCCCAGAACCCAACAGCATCTGTGAAAGAAACCAAAATGGTAACTTAAAGAAAAACAAAGTCACCTCTCCCAGGACTTGATCTTATGTTCTCTGAAAGTGACCTCCTGTCCACTAATGTGTATGAAAATACCCTCCACAATGAAACATTTTTTCATAAGCAATTATCTTAATTTTTATTACACAGGAATTCCTTTTCCTGCCAGACGGGGTTTGGGTGAGCTGAGCGTGGCTCATGGCATCTCTAGTTCCTCCCAGCAGATATCACAGTGGATGATCTCACAGAATGTGCATTTCCCCTCCACACAAGTTTCAAAATGGGACCACATTCCTACAGATTTCCTACAGCCTAGAAGGAGGGTGCATCTGGTTTGTCCCTCCAGCTCAACAACAGCAGTGACCAGATATGCCTCCAGTTTTTATGAAGCGAAAGTTGAGACAGAAGAGAGAAATGTCATTGTAATAAACATGTGGAAAGAAAATACATGCTAAAAAGAAGTAATAAACTGCAAGAAAGAAGCAGCCTAAAGGAAATTTGGAATAATAACTGGTACAGAAGCAACTTTCTACAGGTAGGATGTATGCCGAAGATGTCTTCTGTTTGCCTAAAATGCAGCAATTAGCACACTGGCTCAGTGCATGCAATAGCAGTTGGCCTCAGAGGTCCGATCATCCTACATGGCTCAAGATCATCTCCTTTACCACAAGTGAGAGAACCTACTGATGAGTCTCTTGAGCTGATGTCTGCTGAGGATAGTCTTTGTATCCCCATTTCTGGCATTGCAAAACTTTGGTCATGGTCTCAGACCCCAGAGCCCTGCGCCAACATCTCACTCCATCGGCATGTTCCCATTCTGAAAACAGAAACCAAACCTAAAACATGTGTCATCTTGCCAAAACTCACAACTCCACCCCAAATCTCATGACCTTTGAAATCTCAGATCCTAGGAGCAAGTCTTTTACCTCTACCTGGAAAAAATTCCTGGGTGGGAGCATCCCGTCTCATACACCCATGCAAAAAGAAAAATAGCGCGTGTTTTCATTCAGCCCTACCAATGAGCTCTCTGTGCCGCTGAAGAAAGCCATTGTGGAGCAACTGCATTATAAAAGATGTTAAGACCTCTTCCAGACCATAAAATATGCAACAAAACAGAGTGCCAAATACCAGTCCTTTCCATGGCCCAAGACAAAGAGCCGCCCTGCAAAGCATTAATCCCTGCAGCTGCCTTGAACTATTCATGTCTCTCGGCTTTACGTAAGGAGCCATTCCATTCTGGCTACTGCTCTCCCCAAAACAGAGATTTGCAGAGTCTTTAACACAATTAAAGGTCATTTCATGAACAGAGAACCCAAAGATTTGAATGGGAGACTGTGACTTCTTAGCAGAGAAGGCCAAACTATTTATTTTCTGTGGAGAGTACATTTACCAAAAACGCAGCTATAATTGTTTCTCCCTTACACACATCAACACCCCTTTCTTTTATCTAACAGCTTCATGGCTCTTACATTCATTTAGACTATGAGGGACACTGCTTCAATTCCTCCTTTTCCTGGGGTGATCGGAACATCTTCCTGCCGCAAACCACCAGACCACAGGACAAAGCTACACAATTAAGCATTACCAAAGCCCAGTGGGTTGCCTTAGTGAGGTCAGCTCCGCAGGAGAAGCGTGCTGTCCCGTGGGCCAGCCAGGGACCACGCCCCACCACTTGCTGCTGGGGATGGCAGCACCCAGCTTCAGATGCCCCCCAAGAGGAGGTGCCCTGTAGGAAAATCACAAAACCACCTGCAGAAACGTGGGAAGCATCATGGTTTGCTGAGCCCTGGGCAAAATATATTCCCAGTCTGGATATGGGCTTCCATGTGCCATCTGAGTCACCCTGTTACAGACCTCTGGTGGGATTCCTCATCTTTTCTTACTGACGCTATTAAACTTTTCGTACATAAACCATTGGGAAACCTGATCTACAGACTAGAGAGAAAAAGACACAGTCTCTCCTTACGTGGCAGAAAAGATTTTTAGGGTTTTGTCATACAAGGCTCTAAGAAGTGGGTTGAAGAACATCCTCTGCTGAGTATCGTATAGCTTTGTGGTGGGACTGATTGCCTTGAGTTTTGAAGCTGGACCCTCCATCGGTGGGGAAGAAATTGCATCTGTTTTCTTCACTGTGTAAATGCCCCAAGAGATGAGTCTTTGGATATAAAGCAGCTACCACTTCCACCCAGCTATTTGGTTCTTTGCTTTTTGTACACAGGTCTGAAAATAAAATGTTTTGCTTTAACCCAAAAGAACATTTGGCTCGGCGCAAGAATTTTTTTTAATTTGTTGGGTTATTGAAAGAAAGCTAAAAATTTTAAGCTTGGCTGGAGCAAAACCTAAATTTTTTACAAATGTTTAGTTCTGTAACTAAGGCACACAAACAAACAAACAAACAACTTTCTCACAGCTCAGCTTCTCATCCCTAAAAAAGGTCTTTCTCCAAACCACTAGTTTTCAGTGAGTATGAGATGCCACCTTTGGTGGCTTGCTTATTTGGAGCATAGAAGACCTCTGCTTAAAAGCAGCTAGAAGAAATCCCCTGTAGTGACAAGAAGCCCATGTTTCTGGCACAAAAAGCCATTTGCACTTTCAGGTGGCAGTTTATGTTAAGATCTGTAATAGTGAAACTCATTTCACCAGCAGCCCAATCTCAATTTGACTCAAAAGGATGCGAAATGGGAGGCTGTGATGCTGCACTTCAGCTAGAGTAGGTCACTTAGAGGGATCTAATAGATGACAGACTCTGTCTGGTAGGTAAGTCCCCAGCTGCCACCCAGCACGGCCCCTCTGAGGAGTGACTTGCCCAAACCACTCGACAGGTTGTCCAGCTCGCACCTTAGGATGAGCACTATGGGAAACCTCCTGTGATAATAAAAAAAACCAACAAAAACCACTAAGAGCTGGCAAGATTAAGCTAACTTGTAAGACATAAAAGTATTTTTAAATGGACCTTGAATAACAGAGCCTTCCTCACTTGCATTGTCCATGTGGTAGTTGAGAGCTTCAAGCCCCAGGCAATGTCTTCTGGACATCATTCTGAATAGGAAATAAAAATACAATTTTCTCATTAGTAAAGGGACTTATTCTCCCCACCTTCAGGTTCCCAGCTGTCCTGAAGGCCCTAATGGCTCTGGTCCCCTCACTTGCAAGTGCTTTGATGAAGTACTACCAAATCCTGGCTCCCAAACCTGTTCCACGCCAGTTTTATGTGACAGGAAACCCTCTGTTTAGAGGCTCCCAGTAGTTTAACGTGAAGTGACTGAAATAACCTGTCTGTTTGGTGACCCAAAACAGCTCGGACAATTACATATCCATTGGGACTCTCAGAGCTGCTGGGTGCATGGAAAGCAGTCTATATGGAGCTGTCAGCTGTGAAAGCATTTTCACTAATGAATATGTCAATGAACTGGGGGGAAAAAAATCAGGTCAGTGTTTTTCCAATTATTATGGCATTTGCGATCTAAATTTTTGGGTAAGTTACTGAGAGCAAGCTGGACACAGCAGTAAAAGTTCAGGTGTTGGTGCAGGCTTATCCCTCCCCTGTACCAGCTCCAGTGGGGTTAGAGAAGATGTTGCTCCAAACACCCAAAATAGGGGTTATTAACTACAAGCTGCTTTATACTGTCATCTGTCAGCATACCTGGTCTCAGAGCGGAGCCACAACTGGGGTTATACATCAGCCGTTTGAGAAAAGCACCTTTCAGAGTTCATCTCCAGCACTTGTCAAAGGGCTATTCAGAAGTGGATATAAAAAGGCAAAACACCCCTACCACCCTCCAAACAGGTATATTTTAAGATTCACCAAAACACAGTTTGAACTTTACAGATTAATGGTTTTATGGGTGGCAGACCCTGTGAAGCTTGTTTTCCTGAAGACATTTCCCCTTCAACACCCCCAGACTGTTCCGGGCTGGGAATGACATGGCCGGTGGTGCCCTACGCGCTGCCCAGCAGTGAAGGGGCTGTGGCCTCATCCCGGAGGTGCAGTCCAGGACCCTCATCTCCCTCCCATCAGTTTGCACGAATCCACTAAAAACCAAACGACCTGCGAGATCACCTTGACCAAGTGATTCAAGTGAAGGCAATGACTGGATGGCAGAGAGACAGATGAGGAAAGGGAAAAGGACTAAAGACAGTACAAAACATATCCAGGATACTTGGCAAGATCCCTGGGCTTTGAGCTCGTAACCAGTTGAAAAACACAGGCAACGTGACTTGAGACAAACTTGTGTGACAGGCTGCCTAGGAGTGTGCACACTACTGAAATCTCCAGCTGGGGACACACATCACTAATATTTCACTGACTTGCCCCAACTCTCCGGTCTGTTCTGTCCGAACTTACAGGGATGTAGGCTTGAACCGTCCTTGGCTACAAGCCCAAACTCTGTTAGTAAGAGCACTGAGAACCAGGACAAGGCATTGAAATTGTGGCTAGGATAGACCTTACCTAGGCAACTTCCAGCAGAGGTGCAAACCTCCCATGCAAGGTGGAGATGCTTTCTGTGCCTCACCTGCTCCCTTTGCCTGGCTAATTCTCCATGTGTCCCAGAAATGTATCAACCAGAGACACTATTTAATACTTGGGAGCAGAGGGTGAATCTCCAACTTCCACAGTCCAGCTCCTCCGGCCTCTGGGGTTTGCCAGGCAGTTGAACACCTGCAAGCAAGAAATCACTCCATGCCACCATGGGGAAAGCAGGACTTGAGCTTCCCCTTGAAATACAAATTTCTGGGAATTTCTCCCAGAGGGGGAGAGCAAGCGAGGGTGTAATCCCCATGGGTTTTCCACCCAATTGTGAAACCATCTCCAAGGCAAAGTTCAACCACTGAGGCTCAGGGTGGGAACCTCTGGTTTCTTGAGCTCCTGGGCTGTGTTTGCCTTTCCTTGGCTTTACCTTCTTGCTGCCCTCTCATTCCTGACTTTCCTTGTTCTCCCCTTTCCCAATGCAATCTCTCTTACATAACTTGCACGTTTATCTCTCAGCTTGTTCATTTTCGTGACATTTCTTCACCTGGGAGAGAAATGGAAGTCTTTATGCCCAGTCTCTGGGCTCATTCCTGCATGGCAAGCAGCAGCGGCTCCCAGAAAACAGGCTGCTCTCCCCTCCGAAATCACAACTCCACCTCCTTCACGGGGGAGGACAGATCCGTGCCGGCTCGGACGCATGCTGCGGGGTCAACACGAGCATCGCTGGGCCAAGCCCAAGCCAACCCCACTCCTTCATTAAAATGTGCCTCGCACTCAGCCAGCAAAGCCCTGCGGACTCATTTGGGCACGACAGTCGCTGCTGCTGCTGCTGAGCGTTTCGCACATATCTGATGATACAGCCCCTCTCCCACAGGCACCACGACATAATTAGGCAAAAGCGCGATGGAAGGGAAGATAAAAAGAAAACATGGGTAGATTTGGCACAGGGCCTGCTGCTCTCTTCCTTTGTTTACAATATGTAGGAGAGAGAAGCAGCAAAGAATGATGGATTTTGTGTATTTGCAGCACACGCAGGTCTTTCAGTATTATTAAAGGCTAATTTGGTGATCTGCAGTTTTACATTGTGTTCTTCCCCGGATTTGTGAAAAAGTACACGGGATAGGCAAAAAAATGCGATGCGAGGGGACTCTAAATCTCTCTCCAAAGACAATTAACTGTTATGATTATACACTAATAATGAGCTCGCGTTTGCAAACTAGCCTGACCGCAGAATATGCTAAACACGTTATCATCAGCTCCGAGCTCCGTGAAACCTGATAGTGCTTAAAAACACCCTGGGTTCTTCACGGTGAGGAGCATTGCTTGCTTTTTTATCTTCTGCCTCCAAATTTCAGTATTATTTTAAAACTATAATTGAATTTCAATCCTCTGTGTGTGTGTGTGTGTGAAGAAAGGAAACACTTCTCCCAAGATTTACTGCATGTCTGTTACTGTGTGGGCTGTTTTGACTCTGCAGCTTAGCAGAGACCATGCAGACCGCGTGCTATTGGAATCGGTTCAAACTTTTACAGTCCTTCAAATTGGGGCTGGAGCCGGAGAGGAAATACTAAAATCCTGTATATACAACTTCTGTCTGTGAGGGGGAGAGAAATTCCATGAAAATTAAGAACTCAATGATGTATAAATTTATATTCTGTTTAAAGGGTGGGTTGGGTTTTTTCTTTTTTTCTTTTTTCTTTTTTGGAGTCTTTTTTTTTTTTCTGTTGAAAAAACAATTGAACTCTTATATAAGGAAACCTAGGATCTTTAAATAACACTGGGTCCTGCAAGCTGGTAGTAGAATAGGGACTCAATCTTTTTAAGCCAAGCCATCTAATTAGCATGTGAGCCAAGTTTTATGAAGGTGAGTCAGTTCAGATGTGTTGCTCCCGAGAAAGCCAAGCCAATTTCTTTTAATGGCATGTGCCGTGAGTAATTAAACCGGATTCTGCAATCAGCATATTGTCCTTCCTGGCCACAAACAGCTGCCAGTAGGCTACAGTCAACAGGCTTAAGCACAGCAGCTCCTGCCTGGCAGGGACTCGCAAAAACCAGGGTGGAAAGAGGAGAGGATTCAGGATGCTTTTAGCACCCTCTGATGGTTGCACAGCCTTACCCCAAAAAGCCTTTCAGTCCAAAAACACCCCAAATCAAATATAACAACCTCATCTTGTTGTTTCCTTTCCTGCCAGGGCGCTGCCCAGAGCCTGGTATCCAACTGGTCCCATTCCACCAGCATGGACCTAGTACAGCACTGGTTTTGGAAACACAGACACTATGACTGCCTCTCAGTGGCTTTCCAAAGGGATCACACAGCCTCCCCAGCTTCTGCTCAAGGCTCTCATTCAGAAGGAAGCTGCTATAACCAGGACTATTCCCATATTGTTTCCATTATATTTTTATGACTGTCATGTGGACAGGGGAGGCAGGGGGAGACAAATAAGGGAAAAAGAGAAGCAGGATGTCAAGTTCTGCCTTTGAGGAGAGAGCTGACAAAAATGCAATGGTCAACTCCTTCTAGCACATACTTACAGACACTGAAAATCTGAGTGTGAGCAAAGGCAGCCTCACAATGGGAAGTGCTTCCTCAAATGCAGTTTTACAGCCCCTCTTGCAAGCAAGAAGACTATAACTTCAGTCCTCCTGTCTTATTTTGTTTGGTGGGGTTTTTTTCTGGCCTGGGCAATTTGCTGTTGATCACACAGGTCAGGAGAAAGTAAGCACAACAATTTGACAAATTGCCTTTTGCCTGGAAACCCTTATGCAGCTCCAGCGGGACGCAGTGCTTAGCCCTTTCCCAGCTGATGCCACACACTTGTGCTTCAGCGGTGACGCTGCACAACCCTGTGGGTCACAGCACCGCGA
The DNA here is from genome assembly GCF_000690775.1 of Eurypyga helias. Lineage (NCBI taxonomy): Eukaryota > Metazoa > Chordata > Aves > Eurypygiformes > Eurypygidae > Eurypyga > Eurypyga helias. Next base: position 7,768 of record NW_010243628.1, on the reverse strand, counting down.
TGGGCACATCGCAGAGGACCCCAGCACCGTGGCTGTTTGCAGCTCACATCCACAGGGTCGTATACACTGATGTATGCCCTCCAGACCCTTGCTGGCTACTGGAGCAGACCAAACCATCTTGTCCCCCATCCCTGTGATAAACATCTGACCCCACTGAGTCCTGTCTGGAGAATGGGATAGTTTTATTTCAGTCTGGGTCCCTCAACTGGTTTTTGCTAGTGTGTTAAAGTGTTGTGGTTCAGCCACAGGTTAATGCCACTGTGCTGGAGCAGGAGACCTCATCTCTCTTACCACATGCCAATGTCCATGCCACCAGGGTTTGGCTCTGTTGTGCTGGTCTCCATCAATCCCTGCCCTCCCTCCACACACTAAAACATTTCTGGGGTTTTTCCTGCTGCCAAAAGGGAAGAAAAATGGGAATCTTGCAGAATTTGTCAGTGAGAAACAATTTTGCTAACCTGATCAGGGCATTAATGGCAGAACTGAAGACTTCTAATCTGGTGAGAAAAGGGCAGTGATATCAGGACTGGCTGTCAAAGGGACAAGAGAGGCAGATGAAATGGGGAAAGCGTCTTCTCCAAGTACTTTCACTTTGTAAAAAACCTGCAGTAGATGCAAGCTCTTTCTATAGCTGTTCCTCACTGTCATATTTCTGAGAGTTGTGTCTGAGCACCTCACCTTAACTCTCCGATATCTCCTGAAATAAAGCACATACAGTTATTCCCTTTAAGTTAGGGTACAGACAAGGCTCAAAGAGCAAATCACACGCATCCAATGTCTTACCTCTTACAACATGACATCACGTGCTGGGTGCATATAACTAAGGGTTTTTTTCTTGTCCATGTATGGCCACACATCTGTCAATATTGTTTTAAACTTTCCTCAGAAAATGCCATTTTTGTCACAGAAATTTGACTACAAGCAAACCATCAGACCTAAGATGCACATCACAACACTTTATGGGAGCTGTAGTTTTCTCCTGGGGTTTCCAGGGTCAGGAGGCACAGCCAGCCTCCATGAATGTACCACATGAACAGCTTGCAGCCAGAAAGGAAACATCCAGACAGGCAACCAGGTGGCAGAAACAAACTGGGATGGGAAAAGCAAATTACCCCTGCAACTGTCAGCTGCAACATTTTCAGTTCCATTTTGACAGACCTGAAAAGACTTTTGTTTTCATCAAGTTTCTGCAACAGAGAAATCTCTTTCAGACAAGGACTCATTGTTTCCTTCCTTTGTGCTGGGCGATGACAGATCTTGCAGAAGCCTTGTGCATAGGTGGAGTAGGAGAATCACATAAATATAAACTAAAATGCAGCTACACTTCCTTCCCGTGGAATGCCATCAACCCTTGTAAATTCTGCAATGTGAGCAGCTGGGTCAGAGACAGAAAGGAACAATATACAATGCAGAAAACGATTGCTGGCATTGCTGGAGAAGCTCCTGGAAACCCCAAAAGCAGGGTTCCCTGTGGTGCTGCAAGCTGCGTGCTGGGTTCACGTGGTCGCTAGCAGGGTTCACGCCAAAGAGACAATGAGAAAGCAAAAAGAGGTGGAATAGTTGCCATAGGATCACTTAACACATCCATGGCAAAGCCATGCTCTCCATCTCTTGACACCCTGTTTGGAGACCTGTGTGTAGACACCAGAGTAAGTCAAAGATGAGCAGCAACCTCTCACTCCCACAGTTTGCTCTTTCTCCATCCACATGGTCTACGATGGGTAGAAAGAGTAGGACAGGCTTCATTATACTTTTTAAAAAGCTGTCCAGAGGTAGTGAGTGCCCCACCTCTCCAGCTGAGTGAATTTTACATCTCTGGATGGAAGTGTCATGGTTTGGTTTCATGCTTGCATCACTTCTTAAACTTCTTGGGGGAAAAGTAAAGCAATTGACCTTGGGTTCTCTCACCAATGGGTTGTGCATGGTTCCTTTGGGCTCCTTCCTGAACTGTTAGCAATTTCTCAGCACCCTTTTGGATGTGGCACAAAGGCAGTGTGACTGCACCGCATGGTGTCACAAGTACTTGATTTCCGAGGCATCATCACTCTCTTGTGTGGCTGCCTGGGACTTCAGCTGCCCAGGTTGCCCTGCAGCATTTCATTGGGACCGCACAGTCCCGACACCCTGGGGCTGACATGGGTGCCAGCCACCATCAGGCCAGCTGAGATGTGTCTACACATCTCTGCTCTCTAGGTAGTCATCTCATAAAAAAGCTCATTTAGGCCACAGAATGAAAGCTGAGAGGAGACACGCTTGCTGTCTATTAATACATCAGGGGCGAGCACCAGGGAGGCAGTTGAGCTATTGAAGCTAAAAGACAATGTTGGCAAAGGAAGAAATGGGTATGAAAAGGCCAGGAATAAATTAGGCAAGAAATTAGAGAGAGAAGACAACCCTCTGAGAAGCTCTCGCTTGGAACAACCTTCCAATAAGGACTACAAGACACAAAGTGCCCTTCAGTCAGAAGGATCTGACTAAATTAATGAAGATGTGGGGTAGCTGTATGCCACTGCTGCCTGAAACTCAAAGGGTCACAGCATGCACCCAGGTGATCATTCCTACATTCTTATGAATGTGTAGGTAACACCACTCTGGACACATAAGCAAATACAGAAATATAGCTATAAATGCTGGATTTAACCTAAGCTGCGCCACTGTCTCATCAAGGAGACCATTTTTTGAAACATAGCTAAGAGAAAAAAGCCCACTATAACTTTTTCCCATGAGTTTGGGCATTTTTGTTACCTGTTTTGTGCTGGTGCCCACCAGGACTCTGTTGCAAAACGTGCTGGCAAGGAGTTATGGTTCCTACTCCACAGAGCAGGTCTCCAAAGTGCAGGCGAAACTGGAATTCACTACCTTGACAGGGAAAGGGTAGGACTAGACTGCTCATTCTGCCATCAGTGGTTGCCACTGCCACCACCACATCACGCTCCCAGGCCTCCAGTCAAACGTGGAATTGAAACAAAGCCCTTACATGGAACAGAGCTCCTTCCCTTTGTATTGAGAGTGGAAGGAAAACTACAGCACAGCGCTGGCACAAAGCAACATCAGGTACAGCCATGGTGCTGGCACCCTTGCAGTCTGCTGCACCATCTCACTCGCAGCATGTATGCTGTTAGCCAAAGGAATGCAACCCCTGAGACACCACTGCCCCAACCCACAGTCTGATATTCCCTCTCAGCACAAGGAGTGCACTGGCATCCTCAGGGCTTTAAACAGGTTTACAAGGTCCATCCTACTCAGATGGAGCCTCCCTCATTCCTGCGCAGTGCTCCCCAAGGAGCCTTTTCACCCCATGTGCTGCAAAGCCAAGGGGGGGCGAGAAGGTAAGTAGAGATGGCTGCGATTCAATGCCTTGCTCATGCATACAAATTGGGGATTTGTAGCAGGTGAAAGGGGAGAGCACAGCTTTCCTGAGGATCTCGTAACACTTTGCACGAGCCCTCAAAACTGGCATAAGATGAAGTAATAACATCTACTGGAGGGAAACTGTAGGTGCTCCAAAAGACATATTCATTATTTTTCCTCCTCATGCCATAAGAAAGCTCTGATTTAGCAGCTGGAGATTTGCCAAAAGCCAGCCCTCATTATCAGATCACACTTTTGAAAAGATTGTAGGTTTGTGCTTAAATATGTATGACGCATAAATGCTTATGACAGATGGGTTCCCTGACATCCTGGAGATAACCTAAGTATAGTTTAGTTAACTCAGGTACTGTAACTCAGATTCAGTCTGTAAACACTTCTAGGCTACATTACCTTTTACATCTATTTTACTCAAGCTATGTTATCGCAGTCATCCCAAGCAAGAGCAAGAAAACCCTTCCTACCACACTCCATACCATAAGTTCCCTATACACTTCATATTTAACCAAGTTCTCTATGGATGTTTTCATCTGATTGTTTTAAAAAAATACAGCTATAAAGCCAATTCAGGGCAGATGAGTAGGTGAAAGGTCTAATTACTAAACTTATAATTCATACACAGTTCTCAATTCCCCTGTACATTTAGGTTCAATCCTGGGAACTCTGTTACCAAGCACAGCACTTGTTGCATATTTTTTTTTTTTTTTAATAAAAATCAATGGCTGTTCTCACAGGCACAGAATCATCCTACATAAAACCCCACAAGCTCTTCTTCTGGCTCACTGTCTTCAAGTATTTTTAGGACCTTTCTGACAATCAGAGACTCTGAAAGTGTGAGCGATTATACCAAGTTTAAGAGATGTTGGATGGGGGACCATCAGCAGAGGAGCCATTTCATGTAACTCTCCTGATTCTCAGAGAGCCACAAAAGGCTCCACCACATCTACAAGTGCATCTAGAGTAAAACAACTGAATTTAATTCACTTGAACAATGAAGAGAAATGCACTCTTGCAACTGTGCAATAATCAACCGTGCAATAGCCCATGTATCACAAGCTTAATAATTACTCCAAAAACACTTTGACCTCAGATGCACTTGGTTTGCAATCTTCAGGAACATGCTCCCACTCCTCCCAGGGGAGATGCAGACATTTGAAAGTCCTCTCCATTCTCCATTGCCCAGAGACGTTCGCCCCCTCACCGCATGCCCTGAAGGAGCATAGCATGACCCCAGGAGCTACCCCCACACTTGTGAATTGAGACCGTCTTCCCATTCCAGCACGCTGCTCTCGCACGTTTTTGTTTCGAAATGAAACAGTGTTAAGTAGGCCTTTGGGAAACCAAACAAAAATAGTGTTTTATTTTTTCTTTTTCTATCCATCACTTCTCTTCAAGACCTCAAGTCCCAGGACATCCTGCCTGACACAATCCAGAGCTGGCCCCTTCAGGCTCTAAATGAAGTCACAGCTTCAGGGTTTCCAGGCGGAAAGTTCACTGGAAGGGCCATAGGAGGGGTTTTGTCCCTCCTAAGGAGGATAAGTAGCAAAAGAAACCTGGATGCTGGTTGCAAAGGTAGGAAACCCAACTCTTTGAGGAGCAGGACAAACCCATGAATAATTTTTTTTTCTTGTGCCCATATTGAGAGTGTTTTGACAAAGCATAACTTAATTTGAGTGTGTTCATAGCAGCTCACAATAGTGACAAGAATAAATGAGCCATGACATTTCACTCCAATAACAGCAGACAGGGAATTTGTAGATGGGAATTTGTAAGACCTATGAATTCCCTGTAGTCCCTTCCTCTTTCCATATTTGTCTGAAAGATTCATTTTTTCAGTTCCCTGTTATAACACAGGAACAGCCTCCCCTTAACTCACCAGGGAGCCACAAGAACAGGAGATGCTTAAATATTCTTGCATGGGAACATCTCTTACATACCCAAAAAACACCCCTCCCTCCATACCCTCCCATAGAGGGTAACAAAACTAGCTCTGCTTAATTACCAACCTCAAGAAGGAGGAAAGGAGATGATCCCTTCATCCTTTTTGTGCACCATAAGTAAAGGAACTTGGAGGGGCACACGCTGCAGCTCAATGTCCTTCCATTTCTGGAGATCTCTCTCCTCTATGATCATGCATCACTTTGCTGTCATTGTACAGGGAACTCAGTGGATATATCTGCCATGTCTTCAAGCATAACTCATGGGAGCTATGGGAAGACTCATAAGTCCCTAAATTTCAACCTCAATTTACTTGCTTTGCTTATCTTTCAGATGTAGTAAGAAAAAGGGATCCACCTTGAAACCCAATGACAGTAAGTTGGCCCGTTTCACCCCCACTCAGAGCAAGCAGGAACATGCAATCTGGAAATCATCATCGCCTTGTAAAAGTGGCCACTTATTTTGAGGACCCAGTAAGTCAGAGTTCTCTTCATATGTGAAGCTTGGCACAGCTTTCCTCCCAACTTTCCTATATGAAATTTTAGGCTTAACACCTTTTTTTCTGCAAAATTTGCTTTTGAGCATTCAACTATTTTCTTGCTATAGTTTTCCTCATGCTGAGGTATGAAAAGCACTGATTTTGGCTAAAAATGAATCACTGAGGTCAGAAGGTTTCTACAGACCTCAAACTCCATAGCCCTAAGTGATATAAGACTAAAACCCTAAGGTTTCTTTTGGGCCAGCTTTTGACTGAACCAGGAATTTCTTTGACCATTGTTCAGTTCCCAGTGGAGACTGTCACTTCAGGAGATATTTTACAATTTGAGATTGATTTCAGGATGGTGGTTCTGACAGAAGCATCTATTGTGTTGCATGGACCATCAGGACAAAGGTTGTTGCAGCAACAGAGCTCTGACCGCTATGCACAAGGTGAAGCAGTGCAAGAAGGGAGGAGGGATCCCCCCCCAAGTCCCTCTGCTTGGTCTCTGGTCCTCAGTTTCATAGGCTACTGACTTCCCATACCATACTCATACTGCTCCATCCCAAACCATCACAAGATCACTTTTACAAATCTTTCACCATTTCTCCTCTAAAACTTCCTCCTCTGCCTGCTGAAAGGTGGCTTCTTTGCCACCCACGTTGGGATGCAGAGGGGCACCCGCCCCAGTGCAGCCACCTGGGAGCCTGCAGCCACACAGGATGCCAGGGCAGCTGTTTCCAGCACAACAAAAATAACATCAAGACTATCAACCTATTTCAGGACTGTTCCCTCATGCAGGGCTACCCAGCCAAACTATTCCAGGCTGCTACTGTACTTGCTGATGGACACTGCCTGTGTGTGCCTGGCATACTGTACATTCCCTTGTAAGGGCTTGCCCCATTCCCTGCTATGCTCTGAGTTGTCATCTGGCCCTTTGCCCCACACCTGCTGACGGGAAGGTCCCTGCAACACCCACTCTTGAAAACCATCTCCTGAGGCTCTCCTGGGAGCTCCCTGGCAGGCTACAATGGCTTCAAATCAAAGAAGGTGCTCCCAGGGCAGAGTCGAGATGGTGCACCATGGTCCTGCAGTGCAGGGTCACGGTTCTCCAGCTGTGCAGCATCCCATACAGCAGACATATGCTTCTCATTAGGAAACTGCTTTAAAAAACACACGCCTACATTTATTAGATCCTCTGCAGTCAGCTAGAGCCTGGGAGTAGGGCACAGGAGGAGGGAGGCGGACATGAGAGCTGTGTCCAACAAAGAATCCCTTCCTTGGGTCTACATCAGACACCCTAGATTTGGAGCTTCGCTCAGGGTTTATCATCACTGACATCGGCGGTTTACAACACAAAACCAAACTTTTACAAGGTTCACAAGGGAGCTTCGATCATCACTTAGGAGCAGGATGGCAGCAGGTTGTGTCAGTGTAACACCTTGTTAAATAGGATTCTGGGCCACACCAAGGTCTGCAGGGATGAGTAATATTAATGAGGCAACCTTAGAAGAGAAATCGGTAAAAGCTGGTGGATATGATGTTTCCCAAGAGTCAAAACATTTCAGATCTCAACCCAGAGTGCTAAGAACTGGGGCCTGAATTCATCTTATCCCACTGTATTTTTAATAAGATGTTTCATTGCTCTGCATTTTCTTTACAGCCTGTGAAGACAATTCAAACTCTAGGTCTAGCGCAACTCATCTCTCTCTTTTGACTTTAGGAGGAACTTAGACCAGATGCCACTTCAAAGTTAATAACCTGAGTTAGTGGGTGAACCTAAGCTGAAAATTCCAGTTTACCACCAAAGCAACGGAGTTCCTATGGGAAACCCCTTGAGAGTAGGGAGAAGGATGTGACCTCCATGACTACCCAGCCGCTGAGTCTGTCTGCTGAAATGGGTGGCCATACCCAAAATTACTGCCATGGAAGGGGTGATATCTTGATTTTATGAGTTTCTCACCTGTCGTGGTTTAACTCCGG
>NW_010243627.1:18944-44283 GCF_000690775.1 Eurypyga helias | reverse complement strand
CTGGAGTAGGAGCTGGAGTAGCTCCTTCCCTGCTCGGGGGGAGGCTTGCTTCAGCGGGGGTAAGGCGACCCTCACGGCCTTTCAGACCTTAAACGGCCACCTCTGGAGGCGACTGTTGTAGACGGATTCTTTCCATTATCTTTCTAACTACTCGGGAAGATACATATAAACAGGCTTTTGTAAGTTTTGTCTGTTTTTTAAGTCAAGGGCAGAGACCCGTCTGCAGCATTTTGCATTCTTAGTCAAGGCTGGACTGCTGCTCAGGCTCCCTGCCTGATGTGGGGCGACTAGCCAGCGCTCTGCATCTGTCTTCCATGGATTGGGTCGTTTATTTAGGGTGCATCTCCCATTTGTATTCTTCCAGACGCCGGGCCACCACAACAGAGGTTGGTTGCTCGTTTTACCGAAGTCTTCAACTGTTTAAAAAAAAAAAAGCCCAACAACAAAACCCTAAAAACTTGATAAAAGTATTTTATGCCCCAGTCTGAAGGTGTAAAAGCAGTGCTATATGACTTCAGCTGATTTAAAAGGTTGTGATAGTTCATGCCACTCCTGTGCTTGGAAAACTGAAATCCTTTTATCGCTCATTAGCTCCACCAAACTTAATCAGATTATCTGTAATGAACACTTGGCCCTGGTTCGTGTTGTGGTTTTCTTATTTTTGGTTGTGTGTTGTTGGTTTTTGGTTGTTGTTGTTGTGGTGGGTGTTTTTTGGTTTTGTTTTTTTTTTGGTTTTTGTTTTTTTTTTTTTAACAGGGGTTTCAGAGGTATTTAGTTGGGGCATATGGATGCCTTCTCTAATTCTAGGGACCAACAAGGAGTTTGGTTAACTTGCATCTCTGTCAGTACAAGCGTCCTTTCCCCGTTTTAATGGATGGTGATCCATTTAAAGTGCTCAGTCTATTTTCACGGTCTGCATCCAGGGAATAATCAGTGAATGTTGTTCTCTGTCACTGTGTAAAAAAGTCAATAGTTACTGCTTGTGGGTTCTTCTGGGCAGGGCATTCCCAATATGGGAAATCTGTGTTATCACACCTACACTGTTGGGTTTTTTTTTTACACCCCCCCTCATAAGAAAAGGCTGGGTGGGAGATAATGTGGCTGCAGAATATTGTACTCTAGTTTTGCCTTTCTGGTTGAACAGCCTACCGAGTACCTTACTCTATGCTCTTCAGGAGCAGAGAGTAAGCTCTTTTATCCCCCTAGATCAGGGCAACAGGCAAGTGATGCAGGAGAAGAGGCAGGGAAACAAAGCTTGTGTTTTTAATGGTAGCTGGAATGTCGGTATCCAGGAAAAAAATAGGTTAAGTGAGTTGCTGGGCAGGCAGAGTAGTGATTTTGATCATCCCTTAGTGGAAGTCTGGGACAAAACAAAATACTGTTGGCTCCCGTTGTCATACAGGTTTCAGAATTTGTAGTAAAAAGTGGCCGTTGTCTACTGTTTAAAGATGGCAGCAGGAAAAAAAATCACCGTGAACAATGTTGAGATAATATCTATGGCTTCCATTTAGTGCAGGCGTGAATCATTTCACAACTGTACAATGCAGGCAAACTCTTTAAAAATGAAAGCCGGTTTGTGAAACACGGGTCTTGAGGAAGAGAGAGATTGTACTGCCCATCTTCTGGCTTTAGAAGTCAACAGTTTAGGCCTTGCCTGTTCAAATAAAACCCTTGTTTCTGAAGGAACCTTGTCTAACACTGCGTGTCAAGTTTCACTGTCAGTTACACTAATCTATTTCCTTCCTCATCAGCAATTTCTTTCATGTGCAGATCTAGTGTAACTTTTGGTCTGGAAAGTATCGAACAGTAGAGTCCAGAGTGAGACTGGCTTATAGGGCATTTGTTAAGCTCCTGTTTGCGTTCATTAAACTAAGAACTGAATTTTGTGAAAGATTCACAGCAACTCATCCAGTTATTTTGCATGTCTTGCAAGAAGAAAAGTCTAGAGGTCAGCCTGTGAAGCGCTCATTACTAGTTGTAGTAAACAGTTGGACAGCCATTCTGAAAAGCTCAGCCTGGATTTTTAAAATGCAGCTTGCTGTAATTTGCTGTAATAGGGGAAAAGCATTTTGAGTGGTTTAAGATGGTTTAAATCCCGATTGTAAATTTGCTACTATGTATCTTCAGTCATCATTTTATGTCTCCTTGAAAGCTTTAGACAAGTAAGAAGGGAAAGGCAGAGGAACCTGGATATCCTCATTCTTGAGCATTATATGCCACAATATAGAACGATTGTATGAATTGAAAGTTTCTTCCTGTGATAGAATAAGCTGTTGCTTTGGTTTGTAGGCCAGGGTTTTGGCACTACTGAGGTGAGGACTCTCAACAGAACTTCCTGCTTTTTCAGCTGGAGGCAGGATCTGGACTATCCACCCTCCAGCAGATACGGTCCCCTTTCTTGGCTTATCCTTTCTTTGTACAATGCCTAAAATGAGCTTTTTCTTAGGGCCTGAGAAATCATTCTGGCAACAGATTGTGATCTTAACCAACTGATTGGATGACCACATGCAACATGAATAAAAGATCCAGTCTAGCCCACCAGCAGATACTATAATTAAAACTGCCACGCTTTCTCATCAGCTAGAAATAAGTTTCTGTATTTTCCTGAGCACGTTCCATCTTGTGTAACTATTCGTGTTATCTTTATTTTATAGAAGCGTTAAAAGAAATAGATGATGTCTATGAAAAGTACAAGTCGGAGAATGACCCCGTGCAGAAGAAACGCTTGCAGCAGCATCTTCAGCGTGCGTTGATCAACAGCCAGGAACTCGGAGATGAAAAAATTCAAATAGTTACTCAGATGCTAGAACTGGTAGAGAATAGAGCCCGGCAAATGGAAACACACTCTCAGTGTTTTCAAGATCTGTCCGAGAATGAGAAGCCTCTAGAAAAGGCGAAGATGGAGTCCTGCCAGCCAGAGAGATCTTCCCGAAGGCCTCGTCGCCAGCGAACCAGCGAAAGCCGTGATCTGTGCCATATAGCCAATGGCATCGATGACTGCGATGAGCAGCCACCGAAAGAAAAAAGATCTAAATCTTCCAAGAAGAAAAAACGCTCCAAAGCCAAACAAGAGAGAGAGGTTTCACCTGTAGAGTTCGCAATTGATCCCAATGAACCAACTTACTGCTTATGCAACCAGGTGTCTTACGGCGAAATGATAGGATGTGATAACGAACAGTGTCCTATCGAGTGGTTCCACTTCTCGTGTGTTGGACTCACCTACAAACCAAAGGGGAAATGGTACTGCCCCAAGTGCAGAGGAGACAATGAGAAAACGATGGACAAATGTACTGACAAATCAAAAAAGGATAGAAGATCGAGGTAGTGAAAGCAATTCATGTTTTAAAGAGTTGCTCCTTTTATATTAAAATGTTTAATTTCCAGACAATGCTGTTTTAGGAAATGCATAAGACTATGCAATAATTTTTAATCTATATATTAATGGAGTATTAAAAGCTGTTATACCTTCTGTGATCTTTAACTTTCTGCACTGAATAACCAAATATTTGAAACAGGGTGGCTTCAGACCTTCACAGAAGACGTTGCAAGCATATGGCGCTTGGTTTCAATTTAACCCCATTAGTATTTTAAAGAACATTGTGAATCTTGAAATAACGGTGGTGGGAAAGATACTGAAGAGCTCCTCGTGTTATGGGAAAGGTGTTGAAAGGCCTCACGTAACTGCTAGAACCATAAAAACTGAATTTGTTCCTTATCACAGGTCTTAAGTTTTCCATTTTTTTTTTTGTGTTGACATCACACGTTTGGGAATAGGGATTTTGAATTCAGCTGTAACTGTAAAAGTCTTCCGAGCTAAAAGCAGACCTCTTCAGTGACTTTCATATGACCAGTATGTTATTTCAAGGAAGAGAATACCACTAACTTAAGATTTTTTTTTTTTTTGTCAATATTAAAAACTCTTGTCTTTGTGACTTTACACTTGGGAGTCAGTTTTTGGGTATGATAGAATTATGGTGTATAAGCAGTTTTGGATATTCCTTAGTAGGCTTAGTAGTTCTTTGTTTGGGTTGAGCATCCTGGTGTGGTCTTTATTGTTTAAGATGGTGTCTCTAATGCCAAAACTGTTTCCTTGGCTGGTTTTTGGTTTTTTTTGTTTTGCCACTACCTATATAAGCCTTGAAGTGGTAGAAGGATCCGTTGAGAGGAGGGGGATATTGACATCTCAGGGAACAGAAATGGCAAATGTGATGACGTCTTTGTCATAATCTCTAGAGAGCTGAAACTGGTATTCTCTGGGATGTAAACTTTGCTTTTCCTGAAGCAGTGTTTGTGTGCCCACACCTGGGTTTAAGCACAGCACCACAGTTCTTGACTTGGACAACTATCTAAGAAGTGTGAAGGCAAAGGCTTTCAATAAAAGTGTTGGTAGATAATTAAAAAAATGAAATATAAGCATGGCTGGCACAGAGCCAGCAGACAAATTCCAGCAGGTTTTGACAGGCTGCATAACAGTGTTGTCCTGAGGTATGCCGGTAGTGTCTAAACGCTACTCGGGTGGTAGTTACAAGTGAACTTTGTCACCCTTGCACCTTGGAGGAGGTGGAAAAAGGACAAAACCAGCTGTTCCTGTACCTTGGCAATAGGAGGTGCTAGTAGAGGAGCGAGTGGTGTACCAAAGCTTGCACCTAGGCTTCCTGCTCAGCCGTGTTGTCCGTGCCCCGGCTGGGCTTGGCAAGGCAGCCAGAGCCGCTGTGCGGGGCTGGATGCGGTGTTAGCTGTAGGTGGGCTGTGAGTGCGCAGAAGACCCCGTAGGTCTCTGCTGCGAAGGTCTCCCTTGACAACACAGGGAGAGACCTGGCCAAGCCTGACTGAAAAGCAGCTGTGCTGAGCTGAGAGCAGCCCAGAAGGCAGATGTGCAAAAGCAAGCCACAAGGGATGAATGCCATAAAAACTCCCTTCTGGATCTCCACTGGAGGCCTGTGACGGCCAGGGCTGGCGGGCTGGCTGCATGGCGCTTGGCATAGAGAAAGCCTCAGCGCTGTCGGGGCAGATGGTGTGAATCGGTGTGCAGGACTCTCAGTATTATAAGCTACACAAAATACCGAGCCTGTTTCCAGTTATGATCTGACTCCTTAACAGGATTTAGCATTTGCAAGTAGTACTAGTTAACATATGGCAGGGGAGTGTAAAGCCAGTGGTTTTGGGTTTTTGCTCTAAAAGTGTAGGTTTATTAAGTGGGCTAGCTCCACTGGGGAGACCCGTACCACAGTGAGCAAATGCTCTCGCAGGAAACTACTGTAAGGGCTCTGACCATCAGCAGGGTCGGAAGGAAGAAGGTAAAGCTTACCCCAAGGCCCCGTCTTGCTTTCCAGGCCTAGTGGCTACTGTGAGGTTGCAAAGACAGGCTGCTTGAGCGGGCTGGATCATGGCCACTGATGGAGAATGACCAGGCCAGCAGTTGGAGACAAGTGTCGTAAGTCTTCCTCTTGTACACTTTACTTCTTTTTGCTATGGTTTAATGGTTCTTGAATTTCCTTCTTGGGAAGACTGTTTTGAAGCCTTGGGTTTATATCAACATCTAATGTCTACCTAGATTGGTGATGCTCCCTAGCATCAAAAAGCAACTGTCACTTAAGGAAACGCTGAACTTGCAGAACAAAGTACAACTGAAACTGTAACTATTAGCATTACTGATTTATCTTGAAATATTATTGCCTGAATTTCTACTGGCTAAATCAGGAATACTTTTTTCCAAGGCAGAGGAGAAAGCTGGGAGCCTTATATAATTGTTCATCTGGAATAATTGCTAAAGTAGGAAGTATATGTTGTGGTGTTACAGAAAGAAAAAGTTAGGTTCTGAAAGTGGTCCAGATAGCATCCCTGCATTAGAGATATTTTTCTTTTATGCTGGTGGCCCTTCTAGTAGGGCAAATGAATTCTCAAGGTTTCCGGTGAAATACTGCTGGGGAAATGGCACTCACTTGCCTAATACATTAAACTGCTCTAATACAGAAATAATTGGTCATAAGCAGATTAGCAGTGTGCCTCAGGTATACGTGGGTGCATCCAAAATTACCTCTTAAATAGTCTGGCTAATTTGTTGTTAAGACACACATGAGAATAGATCTGATGTTATCTGGCATTTGGCATTTCACCACCTTTTTAACCAAATCCAGATGTGGGTTTGCATCTGTTTTTATAGAAGATCTATGGTAATTCCTGAAGACGCACGTAAGATACTAGTGAAATCAGAAAGGTAAGTGGAGAACTCTCATGTTGCTTCTTAATGTTGAGTTCCTTTTCTTAAAGGAAGAGCCTCTCTAGCAAAGTGAAAATGAAAAGTAAACTGTTTAAACCAGTTTGTCTTCAAGATGGGTATTGACTGTCATGAAGGAAGTCCAGCTTCATGGAAAAAATTGGTCTGGACAACAAGCACTTTGAAAGTTGATAGAACTGTATGTAACTACACAGGAAACTGCTTCCTCTTTCCGCAAATTAATGCTACGTCCTAATTCAGCCTAGGTTATGTTTTGTTTTCTTGAAGCTTACGAAAATATGTTGCACTTGTAAGTTCTTGCTTGCTGCCTTTCAATTTTAAAGTAATGCACGTTCAGCAGCAGCAAATGGTCCCCATAAACTATTTAAAAGGAAAGGTTATCAGAGCAAGAGTGTTTCTTGATCATCGTCCCAGGGACAGATTTGATTAATCTTGACAAAATAATCCTCTCATCAAACCAAACTTTAAAGCAAAACAAAAAATACACCTAATAGCTTATGGTTTTGAAAGCAAAATGAGCAATTTAATAATCTTTGCTGTCTTCTACAATAAGGTCGTCTTGCTGTCTCCACCAGCTGCTGCGCTTTTTTTGGAGGCCTGGCAGGTCTGGAATAGTACACAGGTGTAGCCTTCTGCGTGCTGCTGTACGTTCAGACCTGCCGATTTCTAAAAAGTACCATCGTAGTGCCTCCATATTTAAACGACTTGCAGCTGTGCTTCCCTGCCAAGCATCAGCTAATCTACCCCTCCAGCAATGGTACTGTGGTACTGGTGAGTCTTGGGACGGGTGTAGGAGGGTGGAATGCCCCATACTTCCCTGAATTTATCGAAGGAGTTTCCATGTTGGATGCTCTTTTAGAGCTGAAGTGTGCCTTTGTACAGAAGATGGCAGTTTGTAGCTTCCAATGGTTTTTCTTCATTTTAAAGCCTCTGACTTCAGCTTGAAGGAAACTACGATGCTTTGTCTGAATTCACACGTTAAAATGAGCAATTCTGCACTCCCATGGCTTGTACCATTTCTGACTGCAACAGATCCGATCCTTAAAGTCTCAGCCTGGGTTTCCGTTCCTTAGGCTCGGCTGGGCCAAAGCGCACCCTGTTGGGTTTCCCCTAAAACCCAACCAGTCTAGTGGGGCAAAGCGGCAGTGGTTGCCGTGCCAGCAAGTTAAAGGCTTAGAGCTCTTTCTCCCTCTTTGTCTGCATGCAGGTATCTCTCTTATTAAGAAGTCTCAGCTCCAGTAGCTCTGCAAGTCTTGGACAGTGGCACCTCAGACCGAAAAAACGCAGGCTTCGTACAAAAGCCAAACCCTAAATGCTACGATTTAACCTAGGCTGTGGTTGGTTTTGGCCCCTGCCAGTCATAAAGATGCTTTATCCCACCAGGTACCGTGTCTGAAGTTCTTCTGTTGCGTGTTTCAAAGCCAGTACCGCCTTGGTAGCTGTAGCTTGCTGAAGCCTGCTTTAAGCTCAAGTGAGGGATCCCGAAAGGCAGCCTGTCCGCTCAGTGAGTCTCAGCAGAGAGACTTATTGTGGGCAAAGAAAAAGCAGCTTGTTGATGCCGGAGTGCGGAAGTAGCGTACCTTCCTCTGCCAGGCCTAGCGAGTCTCTGCGGAGGAGAGGTGAGGCAGGCCGAGTAGGGTTCAACCCGTGGAATGCTACAGACCAGGCAGATTGTTGGAGACGGCGTTGGGAAGGTCTGCGCTAGACCGGTCGGGTGAGGTGAGGAAAGCAGTAGCACTGTTCTGCGAGCGTCTCCTCCAGGAGCCTAACTCGAGAAGGGTTGAAAACCTCGAACAGAGATGTGCGTCTCCCCGCAGCTCAGAGCATCTGTTCTCGCATGTGCGCGCTTACCTTATTCACCTCGGCTCTCAAAGATTCTTTTGAGCTGCTTTAGCGGTTTCCTTGACCGGTACGGCTGTCTGAATCTTGTTCACAGGGCACAGTGAACAACGACGGCTCTGAATGGCTGTCTTTAACAGATCGGAGATGCTCCTTGTGTCTTTAACCATCCAACAGCCTAGTTTTCTTCAGGTTCTTCCTGGCTGCTAGTGGATACTTCTCCAAAGAAGTCTTTTTTTTTTCAGTGGAATGGACAGTTGGGTTTGCACCCGATCCTCTCAAGAAAACGAGCGGGGCTGTCACTCAAACCCACAATCATTGTTTTTCTGGCCTGTGCTAGTCAGGGTTTTGCTGTCAGTTGTAAAACCAGATGCTACCGTGCAACTGCTCAAGTCCTGCAGAATTATGTATCCCAGAAGGAAAAAGGTGTTTATTTTTTTACTATTATCACATCTTTTTTATAATACGTGCCATGAAAGAGTTGAAGTTTGAAATCCTTTCTTTTGTTATGCCAATTTTCTGATTACCCTGCAGTCTTTGGAACAGCTGGAGGATTATAGATTTCTAGCACAGCTGGCCAGTCACAGTCCTATTTAGCGAAAATTTTGGCAAATTTTTCATTAAATGAAGCTGTCGTTTGGCTTTGAAACCAAGCTCTTCTTAAGAACAAGCTCCTACTGCATCCGAATCCTTTCTGACTTTTGGCTGGGGTAGGATATAAGATCTAAAAGCTTATTTTGAGAAACTCTGTGTTTTTTCCCCACCTAATTCTGCGTTCTTTTGGTTTACTAGCTAGGGCAAGTTCAGTTTTAAGTAAGTCAGCAACGTCTTCACTGCAAGTATTAGATGGGACTGCAGCTCTGTTGTGCTGCAGCTGTGTTCTAGCAGAACGTTACTGACTGTAGCGTGGCCAACTCATACTCCTCAGAGATGCGCTCCACACGCTGCACGCTTTTTTCCTTAAATACACATCGAGGAAGCTCTACGTAGAATACTCGCAGATTCAGGCTCTAATTATGCCTGTTCCAAATGCCTGTTTTCTAGCGTAGGGATTAGCGCTCAGTGGGCACACAGAAAATAAAGTCCTCCCCAAAGGTTTGCTTCTGCACGCTTGGGGAGCGCCTCCGCTGAAGGCGGTGAGGCGGGTGAACGAATGTCACTGCAGTGATTAGCTGCGCACGCTGGGACTCGCAGAAAGTTACGCTTCACAGCGGGAGCAGCGGAGGGGGAAGCAACCGGGGTACTTCTATGGTTGAATGTGGTGTGACTTCAGAAGCCTGAAAGGAAGCTTTGATCTCCTACTGAGACACAGAATAAAATAAAAATAATTCTAGAACCATTGAGAATAGCTTCCGATAGCGAAATTAGGATAAAATCCTGTCCCAATTTCAATAAAATTCCGTTGAGCAGGGTTCTACCCAGCATTCAGATTTCCAGCTTCCTTTGACTAAAGCCTAAAAAAAGATTAAAGCTCCATGGCAACTGCTATCTTAACTCCTGACAGCCGTAGTATAAATTACATCTTGGAAAAACCTAATACTGAAAGTTTTATTTAGGTCACCCGCCAGGCTAGGAAACGGCAGGCTGAGAGACACCGTCCCAAACTTCGTTTCGCCCCTGCGCGGTCTCGCTGCGATCTTGGCGAGGCTGAGATGCTGGTCGCTACGTAACGATTCACAGCATTAACTTAAAATCTGACAAAGTTTTAGGTGTGGAAGTTTGTTTCAGGCTTTTGGGGAAAAGACTGCAATTTACTTGGCGGGTGTAACCTTCCAGTGCGGGAGACGGCAAGGTTCCTCTGGGAGAGCGCAGCCCGGGCGGGTGCTGCGTGAGGCTGCTACGGGAGCCGCGTTCGCTGGCAGTGGAGGAATAGTATTGCTTCACTGAGGGGGGAGGGAGATGGACGGAGGTGGTGCAATGAATTCGTTTGCCCCACGGGTGCCCCAGCATTCATACCGGTGCCACGGAAGTTGCGTGTCCCTGTCAGGCTTGGGTGGAGATCCTGCTCTCTTGCTGCTTGAGGTCAGTGAACAGGTCGTTATTGTGAGTGGTGGAGACGAATAGAAATGAACATTAAAGGTCTAGAGTAAAGGGAACCTGTGAGAAACGATAACAAAACGCCCCAAATTTCTGCTGTTTGCGTGAAGATTATGTGGTGCTGTTATTTCCTTGGTTCCGCTTTCTTGTTCTTTGACTATTTTTGACCCTGTCCTCTTTGGGCTATGTGTTTTTCAGGCCTTGAAGACTGCCTTTAATCGTTGTCTGAGGAACACTTTATTGGAGCCATTAAAACAGGCTGGTGTCTGAGACGGGGAGGGCTTGGTAACTGGGATCATTGATCCTTCTCTCCGGTGCAGGGACAGAAAGGGGAGCTGCATGCTCCCTACCCTGCCAGCTGCTGCTGGGCAGGCACAGAATTATTCCGAGGCTCTTTTTGACCGCATCAGATAGCAAAGTTTAAGTCCTCGGTCTCCCATTTAAAAGGAGAAAGTATCCATCATTTACCAAATTAAAACAGATCCAAGATAATATCAAAGCCGTAGGAGAGTTGCAGCTCACCATATACTTCCATTATTGCCTACTTGGAAATGTTTAATGCTAACATGCCATCTCTTACTGGAGAAGGATGAGAAATAGACTTGTAGAAGCATTGCCAGCACAATTATCGGTTTTACAGACTGCTTTTGCCCTTTCCTCCAGCAGCTGGGAGAAGCAAAAACCTGAATATGTCTTCTCCCCCCGCCCCAAGGCGTAATACTGAGCTGCTAACAAACAGTTGCAGTGTTGGTTGAACGCTGTGGAAGTAAACCAGCAGAGCTGGGACACGGGATGCAAGATCATCTCACTTAAAGGGCTTCTGGGAGGGCTTTTAAGAAGTTTGAAAGCTGGTAAATGAGTTGGATTTCTGAGATAGATGGTCAGAGTTGCTGCATCTGTGAAGAACTCTTCATATTTAACTTCATAGAAGTTGGAGGTGTTGAATAGTAATTAGGTCATACAGAAACAGACTGTGGAGCGTTTTCTAAAGGAAAATACACTGCTGGCTACGATTTTCAGTGCAGTCACCTGAAGTCTAGTGACAACAGCTTCATCTGTTCTGATTACATCTTATTTCGTAGTGGCAGGTAAGGAGAACTGCGAGTCTTTCCTCTCTTACGCTATTCAAATATTTGTAGTGAGCTGCAAAGGTACTTCGGGATGATGTTACGTGAAGAACTCTGCAATAAAATTTGTGATTATCGTACCAGAGCTGTTCTCAACTCAACTTGGGAAGCCCTACCTCCCATTCCCAGACCAGGTAAGTGAAGGGAGCATGTGCTCGCCCTTAGGCCTGTGCAGCGGTTGGCCCTGCTTGCCCTGGGGAGTGCCCTAATCCCTGGTAAACCTGCTATGCACTTCTGAAACCTGCGTGAGGATAAGATATGATGCTTCCTTGGCACTTGAAGTGTTTAACTTCTTCAGAGGAATCCTGAATGTTTTGTCACGTGCTTGTGGCTGTTGCCAGAGACAGAATTGGTGTAGGGGAAGCAGGTCAGAGATAAGTCTTGTATTTAATAAAAGTTAACGCTGCTAACACCTCTCTCTCTTGTATTTAATGACTTGTCATCTGGCATGAGGTACAACAGCAGAGAAGAAAGCCCCCACAGATGTCAAAGGTTTGACTGTGGAGTGTACCAGAGTAGCTAAACTGCTGCTTCGGTAGCTGCCAACTGCAAAAGGCTGTTAAAACTAAGGAGAATGAAATGAACTGAGAAGAAATATAAAACTTTCCTTAATAATTCAAATCCTGCAAGACCCTCGCACTGTAACCAGAAATGTTCCTGCACCTGTTCTGTCTTTGGATGAAGGATTTAAAAAAAAAAAAAAAAATCTGATAATTTTGGAATACAACCCCTAGGCAGAAGCTTATCAATAAAAAACTTGGTAGGAAAAAGTTGGTATTAAGATCACGTTAGCATGCTTGCTGAAACAGTGTCATTTGACAAGTCTCCTTCTTGAACCCAACGGCCAAAGTAAATCTCCATATAAAGAGATACAGAACTATAATCTGGGCACGCTTAAGTTTTCCTTCTCACTCAGTTAAGCGCAGTTCCTAGATGGAATTATCCCATGAATATAAAAATGCCATACTTCCATTTGATTCTTCAGAGCTGGAGGTGAGTTCTCTAAGCTGACTGTGCTTTCAAGCACCTTTTATTTTCCCACTGATACGAGCTGCTGTTACTTTCTAACAGCTTGTGCCTCTCCTCTCTGCCCATTTCTCCGAAGGTGTTGTGCAAACACGCTCATCAGCAGATGCTTCGTCTCCTATTCGACAGCCCAAATAACTGATAAGACCAAGGTGTGATATTTAAATCGTGGCCTTGCCAAAAACTAGGATCTGCACAAAATGGGGTCTGTCTCCCTTCAAAAGCTGGCTCTGTTTAAAAAAAAAAAAAAAGCAAGCCATAATTGTAGAATCACAGAATGGTTTGGGTTGGGAGGGACCTTAAAGACCATCCAGTTCCAACCCCCTGCCATGGGCAGGGACACCTTCCACTAGACCAGGTTGCTCAAAGCCTCATCCAGCCTGGCCTTGGAGATGGCCTGA
Organism: Eurypyga helias; assembly: GCF_000690775.1. Classification (NCBI taxonomy): domain Eukaryota; kingdom Metazoa; phylum Chordata; class Aves; order Eurypygiformes; family Eurypygidae; genus Eurypyga; species Eurypyga helias. Next base: position 31,615 of record NW_010243627.1, on the reverse strand, counting down.
AGCTCTTTATTTTTGCCTTGTATAGCAAAAACAACGGGAGACACTAGATACAAGCTCCTGAGCTAAAACCAGTTGTGCAAATACTGATTGATGAGATGGTGCTGAGCTCATTCCTGTAAGACACAGCTTGTGTTTTCAGCAAAATGCCCAAGTTTCTACTGAAGTGCATCAGCTGAAAGCATCTAAATACGGTATCCTAGTCACAGTTCTCTAACTCGGGGCTGTAAAACATGGCTAGCCTTCTGCTGGGTCAGGGGTCTTAGCCCTCCGTGGGAAGAACCTGAAGCAGTAACTGCTGTATTGCTGTTCCTGCCACACTTCTGAGCCATCTAGGAAGGTAAAATATTTAATGGAGTCTTGCGAGTTCCTATTGACGATGCTGCCCATATAAACAGCTCTGTTCAGATAGACTGTATAACAGCTTTGGTACAGTTCTATATCAGCGTAGTGTTTAAAGCAGATCTCTGTTTAAACCTTAAATAAAACCCATTAGAGGTCACCATGTCTGCTGTTAACTTGGAAAGATCATGGAACAGCACAACCACAGGGGCTGACCAGACTTCGGACAGCCCTAAGTAAATGGCATGCACAGCTTCTCCCCGTTGTCTCTCGTTACTCTCTACTGTCTCTGTACTGCGCAAGCTTTGAAAACACCAAGTTTCTTCTGAGTCCTATTTTGATACGAATATAGCCACTGGAGTCCTTTCACCTTCTCCTGAATCTCACTGGGTAGTTGGGGATGGATGGCTGCCTTTATCACCAAGATTTTCCCTAGATCCCTTTATTTTCTTTGATGCTTGGGCTTCTAAATCGTACCTTCAGCCCAGAGTCTCCTGGTGGTGTTTGTGTTGCTGTAATTAGAGTTTTACTGCAGAGTGGGATGATCATCTACTTCAGCTGGGAGAAGAGAGGGCTATTCACAAACAGTAAGTACGTAAAATCCAAGTCCTGCATAAACCTTTTACAAGGGACTTTTTACAAGGGCCTGTAGTGACAGGACAAGGGGTAACGGGTTTAAATTGAAAGTGGGGAGGTTTAGATTGGATATCAGGAAGAAGTTCTTCCCGGAGAGGGTGGGGAGGCACTGGGACAGGTTGCCCAGAGAAGCTGTGGATGCCCCATCCCTGGAAGTGTTCAAGGCCAGGCTGGACGAGGCTTTGAGCAACCTGGTCTAGTGGAAGGTGTCCCTGCCCATGGCAGGGGGGGTGGGACTAGATGGTCTGTAAGGTCCCTTCCAACCCAAACCATTCTATCATTCTGTGATAAAAAGAGCACTGCTCAATAAAGCTGGCACACACCAAAGCCTAATTTCAAGTCATGCAGCTCTTTAGAAATGACTGCCCAACGATCCTGCTCATTCCTAGTTTAGAAGATCAGAACGTGTAGGCAGAAACTAATCTCTTTGTCAGTCTAAACACTGGTTATGTCATTTGTCTCATTTCTTAAAGTAGCGAAAGCCTGGCAAGATGACCAACCACAATTTCATCGTATTTAGTGAAGGGTTGCGAGTGAGTGGAAGAAAATTATGTAAGAGTCGTTTTGTTTGAAAAGATAAAGTTATTTTTACAAACGTGCAAAATTCTTGACTTACCAGCAGAAGCACAGAATCTATTAACAACTTCTTTGCATTTCATGAAGTTACTCTATCAGCATTAGCCAGCTTCCTCATTTTTCCTTTCTGAGGAAGTGATGCGGTAGGGGAACTTGATGACTCTGGAGTGTACCATTCATGTAATAACAGAAGAGGAACATAGGCAGGGGTTTACCCATTTTCCATCATGACTCCAAAGCCAAATCTACTGGCATCATCTGTCACTGTCAAGCAGTACACATCTGGCTCATCTGTCAATGATTTTTAAACCTCACATTTAGAAAAAGAGTAATTTAAATATCTGTCAGATAGACACCTCTCCTATTAATTTGACATAAATCTTAAGAAATAGCACTTTAATGATTATTTAATAGAGCACAAAAATGGATGACAATAAAAAACCCTAGTATTTGAAGATCAATGTGTCACTAATTTTGCACCATTGTGAAAACCCCAAATCTTGTGAGATGAATGAACAGGAATGCACTTTTAAGATATGTTAAGGAATTATATGCTATTCAGTTTTGGAAACCACACTTAAGGGTGGAGGGAGCTGAAATAAGCAACAATATAGAGGTGCAGAAGACCATGACTCCTAATGAAAACAGAACAAAGCCTTGAAACAAGAGGGCTGAAGTCAGTAGTCCTCAGTAATGTGAAAGTTTGCTTCCGAAAGGAAAGGGACAATCTAAGTGAAAAGGACAATAATTCACGTCCTTCGGAAGGTTTATATAAGACACTAGGGAAAACCAAACAAACCAAAAAAGAACTACCCAACCACAACGACAGCGGAGCACTGGAATATATTACTTTTGAAAGTGAAGATCTGCAGTGACGAAGATGCTACAAGACAGGCTGGACAATCTTGTCAGCATTGGTTTAATTGTAACTGATCCTGCCTTTGGGCAGGGGAAATGGATGGGATCAGCAATTCCTCAGCTGTGGGAAGGCACTGACATAGCCTTGGAGGCCCAGACAAAGCTCCAGGAGAATTTAATCTGATATTTCTCCTCCTTCCTGCCTTTTCCCCTGAAAGTTCTCTCTGAAAATCATTGGAAGAACATACTCTGAGCCATCAGACCCACCCTACCTAAGGGCACACATTGAGCAGCTGGGTGGACACTTGCACGTTCCTTGCATTCCCGTTTCACAGTATTTTCTTTTGTAAGTGTTAATTTTTGGTAGGAGGGACTGGGAAAACAAGTACATGAATTTTCAGCAACTAGAGAGCACGTTCAGTAAGCAGTCCTTACGGTGCCGATCGTTTTCTGAATGGTGTCATGCAAACATTCACCATCCAAGCCCCGGGTTATTTTTATAAACACCGCATCTAGCAGCCACTTTTCAACAGAAGTGCATGTAAGCTTACAAAAAATAATACCTACCACAGTACGGTACAGTCAGTTTTCTCTTCTTTGGTGTAGCTGGGGAGCCCCGGAGAGTGGGCGATGTGGGTCGAGGCAGTAGCGTATAGAGAGAAGGTGGATGTGCTGGTTTCAAGACAAGGGAGTTGGCACAGGGCTTGCAAACTGCACTCGGAGCAGTGGTGTCCGTGGTATGACCACACCTAGGGAGCAGGACATCATCTTGCAAGTTGGTCACAAGCTCAAGAACTTTTCTGCAGCTCTATGCCAGCACTTTGCTTTTTCATCTCGGATATATCTAATTAATAATACGTACCCTTTCCTCAGTCTTAGCATATGTATTTATGGAAGTAGTTAAGTGCCATTCGTGCTGGTCAGTGAACCTTAAAACCAAATGGACCCCTAGGCATAAGCCCTGTCGTAGGGACATACACAATACTGTACATGTACACACATGCACTCGTCATACCGTCTCCAGCTGATCTGTCTGTTGACCCACGGCACTGATGACTGAGAAAATCAAGGTAAATTGTGTCAAATGAACACGGGGTGAGACCCCACCTGGAGTGCTGCGTCCAGCTGGGGAGACCTAAGAAGGATATCAACCGGTTGGAGCGAGTCCAGAGGAGGCCACGGAGATGCTCCGAGGGCTGGAGCCCCTCTGCTATGGGGACAGGCTGGGAGAGTTGGGCTTGTTCAGCCTGGAGAAGAGAAGGCTCCGGGGAGACCTTAGAGCACCTTCCAGTGCCTGAAGGGGCTACAAGGAAGCTGGGGGGGACTTTTTACAAGGGCCTGTAGTGACAGGACAAGGGGTAATGGGTTTAAATTGCAAGTGGGGAGGTTTAGATTGGATATCAGGAAGAAGTTCTTCCCGGAGAGGGTGGGGAGGCACTGGGACAGGTTGCCCAGAGAAGCTGTGGATGCCCCATCCCTGGAAGGGTTCAAGGCCAGGCTGGATGAGGCTTAGAGCAACCTGGTCTAGTGGAAGGTGTCCCTGCCCATGGCAGGGGGGTTGGAACTGGAGGGTCTTTAAGGTCCCTTCCAACCCAAGCTATTCTGTGATTCTATGAATATCTGCAGTAAGTCAGATGGGAAAACGTTCATAGCGCAGCCAAGCACAGCCCACCAGTGATACTTTATATATGCAGATGACAGTAAATAGCAAAGATTATTAATAAGCTTTGAAAACTTGTGAAAAAAAGGAATTCTGGCTACAGCCCAATGAAACTGTAAAATCCTTATTACAATTTAAAAGTTGATCTTTAGGAAGAAAAAATATGTAATTTCCAATTAGAAAATTAATCATCAGTGTAAATTAAGCAATCAAAAGGTGGAGTTATGATTATGACCCCAGAACACCTGCCTACTTGAGATCTTCCTGATATCAGATCATAATGGAAACTCTGGAGTGAAAACAAGATAGAAATAAGTGACGATAAAAAAAAAAGGAATACAAAGTAGGATGAAACATCTTCTCAGCATTCTCACAGTTGTTACATAACATATCCATCTGTAAGCAGAACAATATTTTGAGTTTTGAGGGGAATTGTATAAACGTGCCACATTAGGATGTTATTGGCTAATTCTTGCAGTTGAAGGAATAATTGTACCTCAGTCTGGTCTTTGTCTCTTTGACCTTCACGGCAAGGACACTCTGGCTTTAAGAAAGGTTACAATGACCAAAGTTATTTATTATAATAATTCATATTTCAGTGCAAATCCATGGCCTGGACAACCAATGCTTCAGCTCCAGCTCTGTGGTGCTAAGGAAGTTGGAGTTGTCACTGGTTGCTCCCTTGGCCATTCTTCTTTGGGGTGGAGTCTCCTGGTACAGGTCCCCGGTGGCCTTTGACGGAAGATGGCCTGTCCAGAAAAGGTTGCTCAGGACTTAGCCAACCCTTTACAAACCCAGTCTCTAAATTCCCAGTGACAAAAAGGTCCCTGGCAAAACGTCAGGATTCTTTGATATCGCATGAACCATGTTCTGGGAACAGCACCAAAAGATCTTATCCAAACATTTCTCACAGACCTCACAAACGCAAGGGAAAGCCAACACACCCCAACAGGCACAGGGAAGAATGAGTTACATCTTTCTGCTCCAGTGAAGTCTTTATTACTGTTAGAGGGTTTTTTCCTCAGAAAGTGACTTCTTTTGTCTTCCTCCGTTTCTGGAAAAGGAAACTTTAGCTCACAGTTTGGGTTTCACAGTAGCTTTGAAACTAAGAAGTACAGCTGACCTGAACCAGACTTAAAGTTTCCACCCAGATACACAATATACTGTAAAGAATTGCTTATTTTCAGATTTTAACTTTATTCAGAGACAATTCCATGAGTATCTGGTGGATTTTAAGAGAATGGCCTTTATGCTAATGACTATCCTGACTCAAGACTATCACCCTCAACATAAGAAGGATATTGACTGGTTGGAGTGAGTCCAGAGGAGGCCACGAAGATGCTCCGAGGGCTGGAGCCCCTCTGCTATGGGGACAGGCTGGGAGAGTTGGGCTTGTTCAGCCTGGAGAAGAGAAGGCTCCGGGGAGACCTTAGAGCACCTTCCAGTGCCTGAAGGGGCTACAAGGAGGCTGGGGGGGACTTTTTCCAAGGGCCTGTAGTGACAGGACAAGGGGGAACGGGTTTAAATTGAAAGTGGGGAGGTTTAGGTTGGATGTCAGGAAGAAGTTCTTCCCGGAGAGGGCGGGGAGGCACTGGGACCGGTTGCCCAGAGAAGCTGTGGATGCCCCATCCCTGGAGTGTTCAAGGCCAGGCTGGATGAGGCTTGGAGCAACCTGGTCTAGTGGAAGGTGTCCCTGCCCATGGCAGGGGGGTTGGAACTGGGTGGTCTTTAAGGTCCCTTCCTACCCAAACCAACTAGAATAAGAACTAGAATAAGAAAATAAAATTAAGATGGTTGCCTGAACAATCATTCTATTTAAAAGTATTTAGCATGTAGTGGAATGGAACATGAGCATGTGATTTTTCTATGTGTAAAACTTTGTAGATGATGCAGTCAGTGCCAGGGACAAACTCTTGCCTATTCTCAGAGCAGGCAAGCAGCAGCCCTCCCTCTTCACTTTGGCAAGGAACGACGTACTGACCTGTCTGTTTCTTCACATACTTCTTTTTCAAAAAGTCATAGGTTAACATAGTCTAGTAAAAATAATAATTAAAAAAAACCCTACCTTGCCTGTATTTTGTAATTAATTATCTGTCTTGTTTGATTAGGTTTTACAGAAGTATAAATAAAAATCCATAAGGAGGTACACTCCCCCAAACTTATTTTCTGAATAAATTTGCATTTAGTACCGGAAAAATGAGTGTCAGAGAATCCATCAGAGAGGCCAATCCCTTGTCTGTAAAGAGAAAGCGATTGTATCCCACACCAGCACAGTGTCAGTGCTTTCTGTGAGTCCCCTTCCATTCTCACACCGTGGCATTTGGATTTTACCACGTTCCACGCTGTAATCACCCCATAACGGGGATTCCTGTATACAGCGTATCTCCAAGACAAAAGCACACCAAAACACTCAGCCGTCTATGACAAGTAATTATTCTGCCTACAGAGTTGTCCCTGTTATGTTTTAAAGTTTGAAGTGGCTTGGTTTATGAATCTCTTGAACACTCACATGAGGGTGATCTCCGGTTCCTCATCACAGATAGATATGTACTCAGTTGCAACACAGGGCTGAAATCCTGGCCTTTCTGAAACCAGAAGGAATCAGGAGTTCACTTTTGGAATCCCGAGCTTTCATAATCAAAAATATATATAATTTTCCTTTTTTTTTTTTGCTGTAATTTGGCCGAGACGCATCCAAAAGAAGTCTTCACCTCAGGGTGTTGGGAGGATGAGTCCTGTGGCTGATAGCCCAGAGGATTAAGGAAGCAGGTGCAAATAAAGTCACTGCAGCCACCCTGAAGAGTGCGAGAGTAGGCAAAGGCGCCAACACCGAGAAGTTCTACTTGCACAACAGCCTGCTGCCCTGCACGGAACAGCAGAGCTGTTCATAGTGAGAGGGAGGTTTCTACTTCACCACTACAGGCGTTTTGCAAAGAGCCATTGCTGTTAAATCTGTAACACGATCTGAAAAGAAGATGTGCTCTCTCTCAAGAATATGTTGGGGTCAAACCCACCTCAGTGCAAAGCAAAGGCAGCCCTGCCGACCCTTCTGAAAGTAATGAGTGGTAGAGAATTTGCGCTTGGAGCAGCTGCCAGGCATGATGCAGGGACCAGAATCTGGAAAGATTAATGGAGGCGTGAGAGAGGGAAACCTCCTGCCTTCAGAGAGAACACAGCTGGATGTTAGGGGTACAAGCCCAGATTTTTAGGAGGAATTAGGCACCTAAAGTTGCTGGAAGGCTGCCAGCGTGATTTTTCAGAAACTCCAGAAGGATTTAGAAAAGATGCTCTTGAAGACCTCAAGGGCCACCCAAATAGCTAAAAAAATTGAGCACAACTTCCTTTTCTGGAGAAGCAAGAATATAGTTTCTAAACATTCATTACCTGAAGATCACAAGGAAGTAGTCATTAGTTTCAGCTTCCCCCGGAGCAGCAGCCAGGGTCTTGGCATATCAGCTTAACAACCACATCTCCTTTGCCAGCGCTCAACACCACGGCTTCTTTCCTATTCCTGTACGAAAGAAGAGTCAATTAAAACAGAGAAAACATACCTGTAGCCTTATTCTGTCACACTACTAAATAAAACCTGAAGGCTAAGTGCATGTACAGGGAAGGCTGAATTGTTTCCAGATGTGTGTGCAATGCCCAGTGCACGAGGTATATGACAAGGTCAGGTCTATACTGTCAGAATCAACTAGACGAGCAGGTACAGAATGAACCCCAGATGCTCTGATGCAGCCCGGTTTGGAGTATTTACGCCAACTCTGACATGACTGGGAGTGGGAGGATTGGAAGGGCAATTTTGCTGCTCTGGCAGTGACAGTTCAGGAATAAAAAACTACCAGATTGCCAGATATGCTAGTTAACTGCACATGTTAATGCTAAAAAGATTGTCATGTAGAGCAGTTGGCATTCTTAATGTGGTTTGATTTTGCTTCTTTTGAACCATTTTGCCCCCATCTCTGCCCGCACTGAATCTAGATGCAGCACACATTACGATTTGCTGTGTTCCTAAGATCATTACCATCTGCAAACCCGGATTTTAAACACTTCAGACATACCAGTGATAAAACACAGGACTGAGTAAGGACATCAGCCAACACTTTGGATGATTCTCTTTATAAACTCTTTTATGTACGGCCTATTGCTTCCTTCCTCTCATCAATTTTCTTTGTAACACTATCTTAATTCCTTGCAGCTGGATTTGCCTTTGCAAACTATTTCTGTGTTTGACACAGAATATTGCCAGTGCCACTCGAGAATCAAATTAATGTGAGTGGCAGACACTGGACTCGTCCTAAACCTCATCATTCAAATCCTGTCAAACATACTGCAACAGAAATCAAGACTGTCCCTTCCTACCATTATATGCTATAGAAGGGGACTAGTCACCCTTTTTTTTACGTGACCACAATATTTACAGAGGTGAGTAGTGAACTCCCGGCTGATACTGGGAGCAGGACACCAGCAGAACACGCCTGCACTGCCCTAGCACAAATCTTCTTCTCAGAACTTTCAGTTTGACAATCTCTACGAACACTTCGTAAGGCTGCATGCTGCAGGGGCATATCAAACCAGGAAGGAACGCCCTCCAGCTTAGGTCTGGGAGACGTACTCGAGGAGCAGTCAGTGAAGGATAGAGTAGGTTGTTGAAGGGATGAGGGAATTCATACCTCCAAAAAGTACCCTAGGATTAACCCCTTAGAACACCTGAATTATATAATGACACTACAACAATTATAGAGCAATGGAGTAAATATAAAGAAATTAACAGACCTGCCTTTCACAAAAGTATATGATGGAAGGCTGATACTGAGTTATGAAGAGGAATGATTCTCACTGCTGAAAAATACTTCCTAATACTCTATAAGCACACAGAATAACCTTTCATTGAATTCCGTAATGTAAATGCAGAGCAATCCCTGTGTATAGGAGTATCTGCTGAAGAAATGTGTATTTCATGCAGCAACTGTCATGAAGCCATCAGATCCAAACCCTGAAATAATAATAAAAAAAAGCTATAGGTTCAAACACAGAGCTGAGTACATTTCCTGAGTCTGCAGCTGGCATATATTCCTCTCCCTTCCCTGACCTCAGAATAAAATATGAGGCAATAAAACTCTGAGGGGAAGGGAAGTCAAATGTGAAAACAGAGAATATGAAAGGATCACCCACACGCAAAGAAAGAGAGAAAAATAAACCCAACCAAGAGAGGGAACTGAAACAGTGATTGAAATGACAGCGGGGATGAAGTGCCGAGACAGAAGAAAAAAGCTGCCAGAAATAATTAGGAGGAACGTAAAAAGTCATCCAAGAAAAGTAAGAAAGAGAAGCGAAGGGTCGTTTTAGAGCTAGTTAACTGCATCTGAAAGAAATGATAATATAACGTATCTCCTCTTTCAAAAAAGTCATAAGATTTTCTCCCCTCCTATTTTCTTTAATTAAGAAAACGCTGAAGTGCACATTCAAAGTGTCACACAGCACTGTAATTTACCCAGCAGCCACTGCAGAGGAGGTACAGCTGTAAACTGAATAATTTAAGGTTTGTTTTGCTTTTCAGATTTATGAGTCTCCTGCTCATCATCTTGAAATTTTTACACTTCTCTTTTTTATTTACTACATTTGACAGATTAATTCCCATTGCCATGTTGGAAAATGCCTATTAAAAATCCTGACAAGTTATGCCGTTACTTAACCAAATTGACAGCAAAATAAATAAACAGAAATAGGTCCTCTCTGAAACACTGAAATATGGATAATGAGCTCTTTGTAAGTTAGACAGGATCCAGGCATTAAAAAAATATCTACTAAAACCTCATGCTCCAGTATATAAGGCAAATTCTAACTAAGAACGCCATGAAGTCCATTAGACAGCAATTTGATATAAACTCTCCTGCACCTTCCTTTGAAAGACATGACAAAATACTGTCAAGAAACAGAAACCTGAGCTGAACTTGAGGTTATCTGATGTGACTGTTACCATTTTTGTATTACAAGATTTCAAATGTATAAAAAATTCCCAGCAGAGGTCAAATAGGCTGTTTACGCACAACTGGTGGTGTCGAAGTCTGACTATTACCTAGGAACGTTTCAGTGTCTCCCATTGGTCATAATTCTTATGACCAAGGGGCTAAAGATGTTGCAAAAGTCAAAGAATGGCAAGGCACTGAAAATTTCAAATGACTTCAGTAAGTAGTAAGCAGCTTAGAGGCAATAAGGACCAGCTTTGTATATGCTCCGAGGGCTGGAGCCCCTCTGCTATGGGGACAGGCTGGGAGAGTTGGGCTTGTTCAGCCTGGAGAAGAGAAGGCTCCGGGGAGACCTTAGAGCACCTTCCAGTGCCTGAAGGGGCTACAAGGAAGCTGGGGGGGACTTTTTCCAAGGGCCTGTAGTGACAGGACAAGGGGGAACGGGTTTAAATTGAAAGTGGGGAGGTGTAGATTGGATATCAGGAAGAAGTTCTTCCCAGAGAGGGTGGTGAGGCACTGGGACAGGTTGCCCAGAGAAGCTGTGGATGCCCCATCCCTGGAAGTGTCCAAGGGCAGGCTGGATGAGGCTTGGAGCAACCTGGTCTAGTGGAAGGTGTCCCTGCCCATGGCAGGGGGGTTGGAACTGGATGGTCTTTAAGGTCCCTTCCAACCCAAACCATTCTGTGATTCTGTGATTGCTCAGATTTAATTAACTGTGTCAGCTTTCCTGCCTTTTGTAGTGCAAAGAGGTCAACTCCACCTATTCCTAAAGGCTGTTTATGCTTGCATAGTCCACACAACTCAGAAATGGTATAAGAAGCTGCTCCTTACCACCTTGCAGTTGTAAATCCCCATGTCGCAACAAGATGACATTCCAATGGCAGAAGAAAACATGCAGGAAGAAGCTCCTTTGTCCACAAGGCCCAGCACTCCTCTCATCCTCTAAGTCAAAGGAAGATTTTTATTACAAATTGATGAAATATAAACTGATATTATGATTTAACAAACAGAAAGAGAACGAGGAACAATAAAACTCCTCTCACCTTGACCACTTGGTTGCCATAAACTCCCCCCCAAGGATTTCCCTGTTCATTGCCCATGTCAGTATCAGCACAACCAAGGCAAAGAGATGTATGTGTTAATCCCTCATGTTTATCAATAAACAAGTCGGATGTATCAATATTCTCAAGAATATTTTTTCTTAGTTGCTTTTTATGGGAGTGGTCAGACTCCTAACCTGTTCACCACAGCACTGAGACTTAATCTGAAAACATTTTAGAGGTCTGGGGTTTTTTACATGTAATAATGAAAACATAGCCTGATAAAATTAAAAAAGTCTTGAATTTTAACAAGCTTCTACCAATATACATTTAAGAAACCACTGCACTTGAGCTGGATAAAAAATTGGCTGAGTGAAAAAAAAAAAATCAGAACATTCCTCAGTATATCATAATGAATTGGGATAAATTGGAATATGTCAAAAAACTACAATTTTAAAGGAAAAATAAGATATTTAAGTTTGGAAATGCTTAAACATTTACTTCCAAAATTCTCAGTCAAAATAAGCACTTTAGAAAACTGACACATACTTCTGTGCCGAACAAAAGCAAAACACATAATACACATGAACGATACCTTCTATCCTCTTTCAGCAAATTTATTTCTTGATAAACAAAATGTCAGTTTAATATATAGCAGAAATAATCTTCAGCCTGTTTGCAGTCAGGAATTTTGAGAGATTTCCTCTTAGAGACACGGATATCCTATTCACCCTTGCTTCTACCCGGCCTGATTTTCTCAGGGGTAATCGGTTTACCCTCAAACTATTTCTCTTTCATACAATTTTGGCGTCCTTATTCATGTTAAAGTCCAGACAGCTGACCCAAACTCAGCAAAGGGGTATTTCATTCCATAAAACGTCATGCTCGGTATGGGCCAGGGGCTGTGTTGGTTGGTGTTGGTTGGGTTTCTCGGTGTCTCTCGATCTCGGTCGTGGGGCTCGGCTCTGACTCTGGTGAGATCTATTTTGGGCTCTCGCTACTCGGGACCTGGCTAGGCATCGGTCAGCGGGTGGTGAGCAATCACATAATTGGTTTCATTTTCATTACATATTATTAGTAGTAGTGGTAGTATTCTTTTCATTACAAATTGCTACTAATAGCATATTAGTGTTATCAGTATTGTTAGCATTACTATTTTATTCATTTATATCCAGTTATTAAATTGTTCTTATCTCAACCTACAGGTCTCCTTGTCTTTGATTCTCCTCCTCTGCTGGGGGAGGAGAGAGGCAAGCGAGTGGCTGCGTGGTGCTTGATTTCTGGCTGGGATTAAACCACAAAAACATCACAAGGTTTTGCTTTGCTTCCCTTGACTCTGAAGTGATGGTTCCCAAAAGAGGTGATAACTTAGAACAAGGAGGTACACTGATTTCCTACCTGGTTCCCATAAGCTATTTTGAGGACAGATGACCAAATCCAAAGCCCTGTGAAGTGTCAGAGAGGACTTTCGCCAGGGAATGCCCTGGGAATCAAAAGGCTAACACAAGTTGCACAAGGGAAGGTTTGGATTGGATGTTAGGAAAAATTTCTTCACTGAAGTCAAGCGTTGGAACAGGCTGCCCAGGGCAGTGG
>NW_010243627.1:0-18871 GCF_000690775.1 Eurypyga helias | reverse complement strand
TTCTGCACTGAAGTCAAGCGTTGGAACAGGCTGCCCAGGGCAGTGGTGGAGTCACCATGCCTGGAGGTATTTAAAGGCGTGTAGACATGACGTTTAGGGACATGGTTTAGTGGTGCACTTGGCAGCGTTAGCTTAACGGTTGGGATCGATGCTCTTGAGGTCTTTTCCATCCTAAAGGATTCTATGTTTCCATGAAAATCTGTCAGTTCTTGGCTTCGGCTCCCTCTGGTGGGTAATACACACTCCAGAGCACAGCAACTACTGGTAAAAGTAACCACCACGAAACAAAACAACATGCAGGCGGCTACATTTTTCTTAAAACATACAGAAGTACACCAGTTGAGTAATGATTACAATTGAGATCACAGCTTGAAGCTGCAACTTGACACGTTCATCCTGAAAAGAGGAAGTTGCAAGGTTCCTGCCTTCAAGTTCAGAGAAGAGAGATGGGGGCTTTGGTCCAGGCAGAAATCTATTTTTAGCACCTAATGTTGATTAAAATAAAATAAAGACCTAGTTAAACACTGTTCTTTTTGATGAGATTTCTGTTCTTGACTGATACTTTGAGGCCTAAAGTTTGATGTCCTTTCTCAAACCCATTTTATTTGCATGAGTCAGAAAAGATTCATTATTTCACAAATCTCACATCCCAAAAATTCTTCATTCGTTACAAGGAATTTAGTTCCAGCAGAAAAGAAAAATATGCTTTTAAATCTGTGATACCTTGCCTACAAACCATACATGCCCACACATTTACCAGCTGAAACAACTGAAAATGAAAGTATATTTTAGAGTTTATATTCTTGGGCACAAAAAATAAGTCCTTCCACAAGAAGGATGTGCACACTGTACTGTAGTATCCCAAACACATAGGCTATGATGATGGCAATTTGTGATAATCATAATATTAAAATAAGCACCAGTAATCTCTGCACTACAAAAAAGTGCAGAGGTTTTGTTACCTCAGAAAAATGCATGGACATTTTGCAAACATCAGCAGTCCGATAGCAGAGGCTTAGAATTAATTGTACTTCTCTGCTCTCATCAGTGACACAAATACATCACATTATAGCTCCTGCATCTCTGTGTTAAAATCCTTTTTTTTTTTTACCTTTCAGATCTGAAACACATACTGACAGTTGTTTTGTTGGAAAAATAACAATGTTCCCATCAAAAAATGTAATATTGTACATACAAATGTAGTATCGTAGAACTGTATGAAAAAAGTGTAGCAATTGAGTGTGAGAACATTTGGGATAAGAATGATCATGAGTTCATGTTCTTCAGTGGTTGTATCATTTGGTTTTTTTTCCCATTGCTGTTTTCTTCTTCATTACATATTATCATTGTTAGTAGGAGTAGTAGTAGCAGTTTTGTTATTATCATTACATACTACTAGTACTGTTAGCATAATTATTTTATTTCATCTCATTTATTTTTCATTATTAAACTGTTCAGATCTCAACCCACACGTTCTCTTATGTTTTTCCTCTGATTCTCTTCCTCATCCCACGAGGGGAGGGGAGGAGAGCGAGCAGCTGTGTGGTACCCGATTGCTGACTGGGGCTAAACCATGACAATGGGGACAAACATTTTAGCAGGGACTATTGCGATAGGACAAGGGGTAATGTTTTAAACTAACAGAGGGTAGATTTACGCTAGGTATAAGGCAGAAGTTTTCTACAGTGAGGGTGGTGAAATACTGGAGCAGCTTGCTCAGAGAGATGGCAGATGCCCCATCCCTGGAAACACTCAAGGTCAGGCTGGACAGGGCTCTGAGCAACCTGCTCTGATTGAAGGTGTCGTGGCTCATTGCAGGGCGGTTGGACTAGATGACCTTTGAAGGTCCTTCCCAACCCAAACTGTTCTACGATTCTACGGTAACTAAGCTTCAGGCAAACGTTTTACATCACAACTTTCATTCCAAAAGAAAACTGTAGTATTTATAAAAGACAGTTCTTTCTAATGAATATTTTCCTCCTTTTAAAAAGGAAACCATCCAACTTCCAGGTACAAATAAGAATCTGATATCAGAAGCCTTTCACTAAGTACATAGTTTTAATTGAAATTCTATGCAATGGATCAAATTCCCTAGAAACCTCTCCTAGAATTATTTTAATTAGACCTCTCTCCCCTTAGCTGCCTCGACTGCTTGCATCTTACACTAACTAACATAAGGTTTTTAAGGGGTGAGGGGCTTACGTGCAAGTCATACACAGGACACACTGACTTGTTTGTAGACATGCAGGACTGGACCCACTACATGGCCTCTGCTGCTGTAAATGAATGAATTCACCCTGTGGATCGGGTGCTGCAGACAGAGCAGACTTGTATCAACCTGCTTACAACACTTACCGTTCTGTGCTAAGGTAATACATATAAGCAAACCTCGTGACATTCATCTGCACAACTCAGGAGAAAGACTGCTCCTGCTTTACATAACTGACTCCCCTCAGGTACTATTTGTGTATACAGACATAGATATATTTGAGACAAAATATGTTTGAGAGAGGGAAGATGTTCCTGAAATGCTGAGACAAGCTGGGGTAGGAGGGTGAATGGTGGCAATACCTCAGGGTGGCACAGAAAACCCTTAGTTTTCAAATCCCAGGCTCTGACGTAGAGTATGGTCAGGTTCTATATGAAGAAATCATTCTCCCACACCAGACTGGCTACAGTTTTGGAGGATCTTTCTTTGTTCCTGCACCACTGAAAATGGTGTCCCTTAGGATTGTGGGGAGGACTCCTTTAATAAACTGGAGGCGTATTATTAAGATGAAGCAAGCATAAGCTTTTGAAGCTATTTTTGGGGGGGAAAAAAGCAAATAGCTGCTCGCAAAAGGCAAAATCCTCATCTGTTTTTACAGACAGGTGAGATATTCCAAGTCTTCCCCACCACACCATGTTCTACTTAGCTTTGTGCCGTCGAACATAAAATAAACGGCAGCTTGCTGCTGAACTCACAGAGCCTGACCCTGCTGAATGTGTGCCAGAATTTCCTCATCCCCTGTGTAAACACTTCCCTTTTCCTCCTGACATGTAGCACTTCTGGGGAAAAACTTGGAATTGATCTCTCAAAACAGAGAGAGAGAGAGATCCTTCACTAAACACATTTTCCTGTTCCTTTGTTTACAAAATTACCAGCAGTCTTACGAGTAAATAAATAACTTCCTGATTCCTGAACAGCAAACCCAAACAGCATTATTTCATAATGACACTGGAAGTACACATGAAAGTTACCTAACATGCAAACCATGTTTTTAAACCAGCTGCTATATCTACAAATTCTTCATAAAACTGCAGGCCCTTCACAAGTACACACAAAACAGACCATTATCTTCAACCGCTCTAGTTAACTCTAAGTACGTTCAGAGATAGTGGTCAAAGCCTCCAATACTCCATTATGCATACCCGTAAGTAGATTTGTATAGTTGCAAACAACAACATACTCATCTCAAGTGTCACATGGAGACAAAGGAATATAAAAATGAATAGGAAAAGGAAAATTTAGTTTAAGGCTTTACTTTTCCCCAAATCTCCCAAGCTGATTTTCTAATTATTCTTCAGTTTTTCTATTAATAAAATGAAAAAGTGTTGTAAACACGATCCTCACATGGTAAGCAGTGTGCTGTCAGCTGTCATTGCCCATGTTTTTGTTCGTCTCAAGGCCATTTTCAGACTCACTTAAATACAAGATTTTTCACTGTAACTTTTTAGTGTACTTAAAACAGCCTTTTGTCTACAGCTCCTACATCTTCTGATCTTTGTTACTTCCCCTCAGATAAAGTCCTTGTCAAGAGCTGACCCATGGAACTGGGCGATGACAACTTCCAGACAGCCAGTGCATAGGCGTTCGAGGTAGAAGGAAAGGATCTACTGTTGATGGGTTCAATTCCAGCTTTGCCCTAGCTTACATTTTTCTTTTAGATATTGGTGTGATGAAGCTAAGCAGAGAGAACAAACCTATCAAGCAGGAAAACTACTTGAATCAAAGCATACTGGAAGGCAACCAGAGACAGCTCTTGCTACAACAAAGTAATGTCTGCATTATATCCAGTACACTGATAAATACGTCTTTCGGCACAAGCCATGCTAAATTAATTTCTAACGATCCTAGACGACAGCTTGGGCATTACTGTTCCTACCTGACAACTTCAGGTTTGCAACAAGAAAAGAAAATAACATCCCTCCCTGCATGCTTTGAGTATGTTGAAGGATAAGACAAGCAATGACCAGACCCGTTTCACTGAGATGCAAAAGACAAGATGAAGGGGGCTTGGTAGGAAGAAAAGACAGAGCAGGTTTGTGCTCAATAATGTACTTTTTTGTTCTACAAACTTGTAAGGCCCAGAGCAGATACTGACAGACAAGAAAGATGATCTAAGATGAGGATTGAAGGGAAAGAATTAAGATAAAGGAAAGCCAAAAATAGATAGATCATATCTTGCGTTCCACCTTTTCCCAGCGGATTAATAGAGTGTTCTGTCTGTGAGTTCATGTAATAGAAAAGCGTCCCTGAAAGCCCAATCCTAAAGGAATCCACTTAGAGCTCATTTTATAGTTAAGAGAAAAAGAGTTTTTCTAGGCCATACCTAATACTTTCACTTGGCCTCTTCAGATTTGTGAGACACAGCTGAGTTTGCTACTAACTCAAAGAATTCATAGCAATAAATGAGCAGATACTGATTTTAATTAACATAAATTAACAACTGCTGATAAGATTTTGATTCTTGATTCCCATTCCCTTAATTTCATGTCAACCCCACTGTTTCTGATATGATTACAGATGAAGTTGGGTATCTAGGGCAAATAAAGAACGATGTGTCAGCTTTCTACATCACTAGCTCAGCATGCCTCTCCAAGGATTTAAAGTGGCATGCACTCTCCTCTGCATAGCTTTTCCTGAATAACGAGAATTGAGGTAACAGGCAAAGCAGACTGAGGACTGGTTTTCAGGAAGTCTGAGAAGATTGGAGCTGATTAAGGAGGAGAGATAAAGAACATCAGAATGAACACCTAAGTGGGAAAACCAAGCTGAAACAAGGGAACTTAGAGAAGGTATTTGAGTAAAGAGTGAAGGCACCTGACTTGGGAGTATAAAATTGCTGCAGGCTTAAGATGCACCTTCAAAAATATAGAGTTGGACTCAAGACAAGACAGAAACTGTTGCAATCTTCCATTTCCCCCTTTTTAAAGCTCTAGAACATAAAAGCACAGACCCTTCTATAAACCTGTGACAACTTCTAAGAAACTGATAAAACAAATTATTGATTGGAATTGAATTAATTGGTCTGGGTCAGGGTAACATAATGGAAAACATGTTAAGTGATGGAGAAAAGCTATGAGACAATAATGCTGTGAAAAGAGTGTGGAAACGACTACATCACAGGTTGATTATGGAAAAGACCTGTGTCGTTCCAGGTGTTAAACTCCAAGATTTGTTCTTTATATGGAACTGGGCATTAATAACCTGTAACCAAGTGTGGTTCTGGCCTAGGAACCTGAGATTACTGAGAGAAAATTAGGGAGAGGTAACCACAAAGTGGAGGGAAGGCCAAGAACATCAACAAACCACTTCGTTTAACAGGGAAATTGCCACGAGAACTGATTAGAGAACTAAATTGATCTAAATCAGACTAACCAGTAACTAACAGAGGTAGTCTTCACATACATAAACAACCCCAAAGACACCCCAGAAGGAGCAACTTTCCTTACTGAATTGAGGGATAATAGCTTTATAATCACTCTAAATAATTTAACTGCTCATCTAAGCACCATGAGCCCCATACCGTGGAAAGGGTGGCAGAAAGAAGTGCTAAATGACCTTCTCAGCTCTGATGCAAAACTACTTTGAACCTGAGAGAAAACATTTGATTTTCCTTTGTTCTTCACATGAAAAAACAGAAAAGATCTATTTGTAAACAAACTCATGAAATGTGTGGGTTTGCTGTTAAATTATTATTGAGTTATTAAGCTCATTCTGCAGTAGTAATTTTATTCTCTGCAGTTAAACAGAATTTCACAGCATGTGTTTTATTTTGTTTGGCCAATCTCCAAGGTTTTTGCCCATCTGGTAGAGCCTAAAGAGTTGCCTAAAGACTGCAGAAGGAATTATATATGTTTAAGTGGACTAAACATTACATTGAACAGAAAAAAGCATTTAGGGTTATTAAGATGTAATGTCTTTGAAATTCTGTCTATTTTGCATATTTATTATAGCAGTAACACACTCACTGAGATATTGCTTGTCCTACCTGGGGAGTGCCAAAATTGATAATGTCTCTACCTCCTTTAACATATTTTCTTACTGAAACTAACATTTCTCCTTCTCTTAGGAAATAATGTATTGCTGATCATTCCAGCTGAGTGCCCTTTTGGGGTTTCTAGTTTCCTTCTCTCAAGAAGCTCAGTGGATGCTTCCTCCTTGGGAGTAAGTGGAGCACGCTCTTGAAATACCTTGTGTAGTTTCTGGAAGGAGCTCAGCCATTTGCTCTTGGTTTGCTGCCTCTATGCAGGATGACTGCTGAAAATGTTGTAAAATGTGCTATGAAGATGAGTAGAAGACACACCAGAAGATTCAGCCTGGAGAAGAGAAGGCTCCGGGGAGACCTTATCGCAGCCTTCCAGTGCCTGAAGGGGCTACAAGGAAGCTGGGGGGGACTTTTTACAAGGGCCTGTAGTGACAGGACAAGGGGTAACGGGGTTAAATTGAAAGTGGGGAGGGTTAGATGGGATATCAGGAAGAAGTTCTTCCCGGAGAGAGTGGGGAGCACTGGGACAGGTTGCCCAGAGAAGCTGTGGATGCCCCATCCCTGGAAGTGTCCAACGCCAGGCTGGATGAGGCTTGGAGCAACCTGGTCTAGTGGAAGGTGTCCCTGCCCATGGCAGGGGGGTTGGAACTGGATGGGCTTTAAGGTCCCTTCCAACCCAAACCATTCTGTGATTCTATGATTAAGAAGCTGCTGTAATCACAAAACATGATGAAAGAACACCACTGCTTCAGGTAGGTGCAGCTCTAGCCCACCAAATTGCTGCAGAGTTTGTCAGATGGACAGGTACAGGTTTGAGTCTTATCACCTCTGTTTTAACAAATACGTATCTCAACTGGGCCTCAGTTACACCATCTCTAAGATGGACATAAAATCTCATGCCCTTTTGAGTGTTAGCAGCATCATTCGTAATCGTTCGGTGGAAATTTTCCTTCTAATGTTGCACTTCACACTACAATGAGAAAAGCACTGCTGCTCATTTACGTAAAGATACCATTCATGTGTGGGACATCATGCCGAAGGAAACTCTTCAGACTTAGTATTTCGTTCATGCAAGTGCTTAGCGATAAAACTTCTGGTGATTGAAGAAGTGAACCACTTTCAGACTAATGAAGAATAAATCCACCTCCTTAATGGGCTGGAAGGAAAACAACGTCTACTCCTTTACAAGCAACTGCTGAACAGACGGAACTCGGCACTGACCTAGCAGGCTGTGGTTTGTAATTACCTGAAACAAAACTGTCATCCTGTGTGTACCACTGGTTAAGAAGCTGCAGTTTTTTGTCACGTTCAACGGTGGGTTTATGCTTGAGGAGCGAAGATGACACATTAAACAGATCCTGCTTATCTGAAATCAAAGTTTGAGTCTGATTCTCTGTTACAGTGAATTCCAGTTATATTTTCTTTTGATGATTTCCAGTTCCCAAAAAACGTTGAGTAACACCTGCCCGATTATCACCCATCTGCACTGCTTTTTCAGTCAGAACCGTCTCTTTTGATGCCCCATGAGATGCAACACTTAACATTTTCTGCTTTGACATTATTTCAGTTAGTTTCATTCTTCCAAATATATTCTTAATTAATTCTAAGTTTTTCTTTCATAATATTCCTGGGATGACAGGAATGTCAGGCTTTTGCCCAACAAAAACCTGAAAGCAATGAAAAAAAGGAATACATACACAAAGGAGAGAAATACAAGCCTGATTTACATACAGCACAAAAGCCAACCTAACAGGTTTCCTATAGTGTGTATCAGCCAAGAATTTGCTTCACTATCCCTTCTTCTTTTGTGTTCTAGGTTTACTATATGCCCTTTTTTATATAATAAAACCAATAATATACTTATTGTGCCCTAAAAATACAAATTCAATTGAATTCTAAAATTAAGGTAACCCAAAAACCTTTCAACCAATGTTTGATGTCTCATTGTGCTGGTTTTGGCTGGTATAGGGTTAGTTTTCTTCATAGTTGCTAGTATGGGGTTTTGGATTTGTGTTGAGAAAAATGTTGGTTACACTGATGTTTTAGTTGTTGCCAAGCAATGTTTACTTTAAGCCAAGGGCTGTTTCAGTTTCTCATACTGCCTGTTCTCCAGCTTCTTCTCTACAAGAAACTAGGAGGGGACACAGCCAGGACAGCTGACCCAAACCAACCAAAGGGGATATTTCATCCCGTAAGGCATCCTGCTCAGTATATAAGCTGAGGGGAGTTGGCCAGGGGAGATCACTGCTCGGGATCAGGCTATCGATCATTGGAGGTGAGCAATTGTTGCACTGCGCATCACTTGGGGTTGTATATTCCCTTATCAGTAATATTATTATTGTTTCCTCTCCCTTTGCTGTCCTATTAAACTGTTTCTATCTCAACCCGCAAGTGTTTTTTTCTGATTCTCTCCCCCATCCCACCTGGTGGGGGGGAGCGATGAATGAGCAGCTGTGTGGTGCTTATTTCTGCTCACAAGACACACACTTTAACTGGAGATTTAAATACTGCTGAGCCAAATCTGCATGTGCAAAATGTACATCTAAATCCAAATTTTGTGCACTACCCTTCCTTCTAGCACATAAAATTCTGAGCTTGCAACACTCAAAACATTAAACTACGTGGAATCTGGCAGGAAAGATGAAGCTAGATTTTAGAATTGTCTCCATCTCTTCACATAATGGAAATGGCATTTGGTTGGTACACAAGAATCTCACAGTGTCAAAACAAAATCTCCAGATTTGGTCCCGCGTATAACTTTCTCCTGGTGATAGTTTTTCCTCACCTCAATTTATCATTAACATCTTCAAAAAAATTCTATCATCTTTAAAATACCTTAGAGATGTTTTAATATGTGGAGAAACGATGCATGTGCACCCAGGTGGCCAAGGCCAGTGGCATCCTGTCCTGTATCAGGGACAGTGTGGCCAGCAGGACCTGGGCAGGGATCATCCATCCCCCTGTACTGGGCACTGGTGAGGCCGCACCTCGAATCCTATGTTCGGTTTTGGGCCCCTCACTGCAAGACAGGCACTGAGGTACTGGAGCGTGTCCAGGGACAAGCGGTGGAGGTCCAGTCTAGAGAAGAGAAGCCTCAGGGGAGACATTAGCGCTCTCTACAACTGCCTGAAAAGAGAATGTCGGGGGAGGGGGTTGGTCTTTTCTCCCAAATGACAAGTAGCAGGACAAGAGGAAATGGCCTCAATTGCACTGGGGGATGTTTAGATAGGATATTACAAAAAATTTCTTCACCAGAAGGGTTGTCAAGCATTGGAACGGGCTGCCCTGGGCAGTGGTGGAGTCACCGTGCCTGGAGGTATTTAAAAGATGTGTAGATGTGATGCTTAGGGACATGGTTTAGTGGGGGGCTTGGCAGTGCTGGGTTAATGACTGGACTCGATCTTACCGGTATTTTTCAACCTAAAAGATTCTATGATTCTACGTTAATCAACTGTATTTTTAGAACAGTAACCAACTATGTTCTTAAGGCTCCAGACTTCAAGCTGTTCCTCTCTCCTTCTTTCACCTCTTCAATACCTCTGCCATCTTCTCTCCCTGAACAGATATCCAAAGAAGTTCAATGTTTGCTTTCCATATTTAGTGGGTGTCTCCTCAGAGGATACGTTTCTGCCCCATTTCCTGATGCATCACAAAGAGATTCTGCCCAATCCTTACCAGTCAGAGGTTGTAGTAGAGGCCTCAAGTATATTCATTCAAAACAGGGGAAAATAAATCAGGTGGGAGAAACAACGTAGCTTGTGCATTGTATTGTTGTTGTGGTTTAACTCCGACCAGCAAAATCCCACGAAGCCCAGAAAAATCCCCCGAAGCCGCTCTCACACCTCCCCCTCCTGCTCCTCCAGCAGAGGGGGAGAATCGGAGGAAAAGACAAGAAACTCGTAAAATTGAGATAAAAACTATTTACTAACTGAATATAAGTGAATAATATATATGTAAAAATTAATATATGCAAGTACTACTAATAATGAATAATTAAAATAATAGAAAATAAAACATGTGCTACAGTTGCTCA
Source organism: Eurypyga helias (assembly GCF_000690775.1). NCBI lineage: Eukaryota > Metazoa > Chordata > Aves > Eurypygiformes > Eurypygidae > Eurypyga > Eurypyga helias. The sequence goes on along the minus strand of NW_010243627.1, from coordinate 8,587 downwards.
CCACCCACTGAAGGACACACAGCCAGGTCCTGACTAGTCAGAGCCAGAAAACCCAAGAGCCGCAGCCCGAATCGCAGCAGAGTCCGAGCGAACCCTATCAGCGACAGCACGACCGGGAAAGCTAACAGAACTACCAACTCACAACTGAACGAACTAGCAAAGGAGTCAGCAAAGCAGCTAACACAGAAGTTAGCAAAGAAGTTAAGGAGAGTTAGAGAGCGTAAGAAGTGTAATGGCCTCCCAGCCCACTCCCCACTTATGTACCGAGCATGCCGTGGTGTGGAATGAAATACCCCTTTGGTCAGTGTGGGTCAGCTGTCTGAGCTGTGTGTCCCCACGCTGCCTGTAGCGAGAGAGTTGGGAGCGCAGCTGCAGCATCAGAAGCTGGGAAAGACCATGAATTTGGTGCAGGCACTCCCCAATGCCAACTAAAAAGACACCTTGTCAGTACCCTTCTCAGGGCAAATCAGAAACACAGCTTCATGCCAGCCACTGTGAAGAAAGTTAACTCTTTCCTGACTAAACCCTGCACAATTATATGCAGTGCATACACAGATTATCTTAATTAGTTCCAGGTGAACACCATCAGTACCAGCCTGTAGTTTATAGTAATTTTTTCTTCCCCCCGCAACACACTTTCCTACGTAAATGCTATGAAGGAAACACACAGGGATGCCAAGTACCACCTTTTGACCATGTTGAGAAGAAAACCAGGGGATGGATAGGTATGCACCATGAAAAGAGTTAGACAACTCTCATCACACCATGAAATCAGGAAAGACAAGGTAACTGCTCTTGAACTCATCTGCCTGAACAGTTACTTGACACATACACGCACTAGCTAATAAGCTCGTGTATCTGCTTCCACTCCAAGCATTTTAAACATTGCAATAAGCAAGTTAACAAAGAAAGGCATGCAAAAATATAGTGGATCCACATTCACATAAGGTACTAAAATTACCGTGTAGAACTTGAGCTTTTTAACTCTTTCAGGCTGATTGGAATGAAGGCTACCAAGTCCAGGTAGCCTTCACTGGCAGCATCCATGTGGATGTCTCTCATCCCAAAGAAGTAAGCAGTGTATCTCCTCTCCTTCCATCAAATGAAAAGGAATGGAACTAGAGCTGGTTAACGGTACGTTAGAACATGCACTGACTTCTGTAACATGGATTTATTGAAAGCAATGCTTAATCATACAGACTGCAGCTATATTAGTCAACCTAAAATTATCCATAAGCATTTCTATGTCACAGATACACTGCCTGGAGACGGACTCTGAAACAGGCACTAAAAGCCATCCAGATGCAGTCACTTTTATTGAAGCAAATCAATCTGCCTCCATGCCTGGTCATCCTGTTTCAAATGTCCACTTTGTTCCAGGAACAGCTCTCTTACTTTATTTACTTCTACAAAGTGAAAGCTTTCTGTCCCTTCTCAGATTTAGGAGCATTCTAAAACTCAGGGTTTTGTACTGCTTTCCCACTAACAGAGACACTAGGCCACAAAGCAATAAGCATCCACTTGGACACTACCAGGGGGAAAAAACATAAACAAAATCCAAAAAACATGTAGTCACAGAAAGAAAATCTTCCTATGCATTCCTTTTCGTATAAGCATCACATAGGCAGCTTTAATTCTGGCACATCCTTACTTCTGAGGAGGATTATTTCCTTCCTTTGAGTGGATTTGTAACTTTAGCACTATTTTAATCTTGGAAATAAATTTCTGTATTACATCCTGTACTTTCATCATCTAAAGACATATGGCATGAGGGGATAAAATTTATAATCATGCTGTATGCCAGTTAACTAAAGCCTGGTAATATTCTAGTGCTGATCTTCAGAGAAAAATACAGAACTGGCAATGCTGTGCGTATTTGTTAACCAGCTATAGAGGCTGAGTACTTTTTATCAATGGGCTTCTGCATTTTCCCTGAACTATTATAAAATCTCTCTCTTCAAGGTCAGTTGAACCATAGTTTTTCCCTATAAGTAGAGATCGAATTGTTCCCTATGGTGGAGACAGCTGCTGCTTAGATAGTAATGCTTTCTTCACATTTCTTTTTCCTGCAGGAAATCATCATAAAACATGTTACTGACAGAGACACTTGATGTGAAGTAAGAACCTGCTTTGAAGAGTGACTCCACACAAGACTATGTTTATCACCTCTCAGTAACACTATAACAGACAATCGTTTGAGAAGGAAAAGATTTGCTTTTCTTGAATGGTCTCTTCCAAACTCATCCTAGACTGACTTTTCCCTTTCACTGATCATTACCAATAATAACCATACTGCAGAAGAAATTATGTCCTCAGAGACACCCACACAATGCCATTCCTCTCCACTGAGCATGTGCAGTTACAGTTTGGCTTTCTCTCCTTGCTGCGACCTTATCCCATCTCACAACTTAGGCAACTTGCAGTAGGCAATCACAGAATCTTCAAATTTCTGCCGCCATGTAAACACGAATACTTGAAACATATACTACCGTTGGAACCACAAGCACGAATGCCCAGACACAGCAGCAAGGGATAGCTATGTAAAACTTCAAACCAGATGGACAAACTTTCAGTCTGACACAGGACACTGGTATCTCACTTTCCTCTGCGTGAAGGACAGAGAAGCGAAACCATTCTTTCTTTCACCCACATCAACCATTCTAACATCATTTTCCAGTGCCTACTCAATTTGTTTTGTCTTATTTCTGAGAGTACACCACAGAGGTCGCTTCTGTGGGCTCAGAAAGCCAGTAACAGGAAGCATAGCAGACAAACAGAAATTCTTCTCAACAACCATGGAGCAGCCCCATTCCCAGATGAAGCCAAATCTAAGGTGGGGAAAGAATAGGTGACAGTGATGGGAAAACAATCTACAATCCTCTTGTCTCTTACCATAACCCAACCTTGTGCCAGAATTTAGTCCTGCAACCATAACCGTAGCTTTTGGTTTGTCGTATTACCCTGTAGCAATGAAGATCTATCCCCTATGCTCTTCCAGTTTTGCATAGAAGGGTTTTTTCCCTCTCCATTTCCTCCTCCAATTCACCCAGAATTCTTACACTTCTGGTATTTTCTCTGTTGAACGAACACTTCTTCCCTGCTTCACTCTGCTGCTAACTACGATTGCTTAGGGTGCCATACCACAAGCTCCAAAGGTCCTATGTGAAGAAATGCTGGCTTTTTTCCTACTATTCTTTTACTCACTAAAATCCAATCACTCATTGGTTGAGGATGCTTTATCTGTCCACCCCACATACAAGCTGTTGCAGGTACCAGAGACATTAGGAGCCTCGATTTCAGTGCCAGCCATGCCAGGCTGACTGGGGCGGTGAGCAGGATATGCCAGGTACGCGCTGCTGATTAACCACAGCTCTCACCCCTCCACCCAGCCTCTTTAAAGGCAGTCTTAATTAACTTTCAAAGGCATTAGGAATATTAACTAATTCAAATATGCACTAAAAGAAGAGAAAAAACATTTTAAATTACATTCCAGTTAAAAACCCTAAACTTCCTTTAAGCATTGGCATTGCCACCTCAATTTTCTGCACCAAATTTGTCTCGAGGAAAGATTCTCAGAGGCAGATTTGAAGAAAGGGAAAAAAAGTAAGCTATGCTTGATGAGATGAAATTTCCAAGTGGTTCCTGCCATGACAACACTATAGATAAAAAGTATTTTTTTAGAAGGTACTTTCAGCTAGTGCTTCACTAAGGAGGCAATTCATATCTATGCAGTATGGAAAATTCTGTAAACCAACAAATTTCTTGTTAAGGTTCCTGTACTTTGAACACTTGCTACTGTTACTTTACTGTTGCTAGTATTGGCACTTGCCTTCTCAGGCCAACCAAAGCTCTACTGCATACCCCATGAATTTAAATAGTGTAGCCCTACAATCATGACAATCTTGCCCCACTGAAATAAAGCATAGACCACTATTTTTCCACTGACAGAGGTTTTTGGCCTAAAGAAGGGAGTGATGGTGGTGTATTTTTCAACGGTGTTTAGAATTCCCTCAGCAGTCACGACCTCTATTTACAGTTGTGCCTTGCTTGATAAGAATCATTATTTCCCCTTCCCTCACTTGTCAGTGCTCAGGCCTTTCCATAATATCAAGCACTTAGATTCATGAAATGAACATGTTCCAACCATCATGTCAAATGAGAAAATGGTTTAACGACGCAAATTACCTTTCAAAATTTACACAGAAGCAAAAGAATGGATACAAAAGTTCCCAATGCAAAGTATTTCCCTTGAAAGTAGACTTCCAAACAAACACGCTTACTAACAGACCCAGAGGAGATTGCTGGGGTATCTATCTTCACAAGACCCTGTGATTTATAGGCAGACTGGAGGCTGAAAAATGAGGCATTTCAAAGGTTAACAAGCTTGCCATTGCACACAGTAACACTATAAAAGCAAGAGATGTGGTTCTTATTTGTCCTTCTCCCACCCTCCCCAACTCATCTATTGAGATAAATTGTCATGGCAACTTGATTCATACACCAAGGATACTAGCAAAGTCAAGTCAATTCCTCCTGGAGAGCCTGTGAATAGAAAGAGTCATGCCCATTCTGATGCTGGCAGAGACTAAAACGAGACGCCCTTCCCTGTCACAGGCTCACCAGAGCAACTTCTCCCCACAGTGTTACTCTCCGCCAGACACCCTTGCTCAGACGGCAGCCGTGAGCCTCCCGCTCGCGTCGAAGGCAAGACTGCGTCACTGGGAGAAAGTCCTCCCCTGTGTATTTGACTAGCTTTTACTAAATGCGAGTTGAGTTACAAAAGAAAATTCTTAATTGCAGAAATTTGCATTAGTAGATTTTCCTTACTGAGGAAGCACATACATTTACCGACTGTAACTCCAGCATTTCAGTAAAAACTACAGTTTATTGTTGGACAGCAGTACGGACCATATTTCTTTCAGATCTCCACAGTCTCTTCAGAAGAGTGAAAAGCACAGAATAAATTAAATTTTTTCCTTCACCTGCAGTCACATTTCATGTAACTTCTTTTCCTTTACATATATATATATATGTATGAAGACAAGCAGTAATTTTCCAATATATTTTGAGAATTTAAGAGAACTGTACTAACATGCTGTATATAAGCTCTCTTGACACAGACAGTAGCATACACACTTCCATTCCATCACCTTACGTCCTTCTATGACAGCCACATAAACTATCCTGTACTGGCTACACAGGCTCTTAGCACTGGTCAGAGCATCCAGCCTGCACCTCTGACATCCCTCTCACCAGATGCTGTCGCTAGCGTGTGCAGTGAAAGACACTGGCCTTCCTGCATGTACTGAACGTAGTCACAGCATGGTTTGGGTTGGAAGGGACCTTAAAGACCATCCAGTTCCAACCCCCCTGCCATGGGCAGGGACACCTTCCACTAGGTCAGGCTGCCTCCTTTAATTCTCAGCAGGGTGACCGACCCTCACGTTAATAACAAACCGGGCTACCTGAGGAACATGTAAACATATACCAAAAGAGGGGATGCAATTCTTCCACCAGTTCTTAAGAATGCTCTCTTTGTAATAGAAAATCCTTCGCAAACTTGGGCCTAGAAGTGCAGTTGGCAATACACAATTTAAATAAAAATAAACACATACCACAGCAGATAAATAAGCGTTTATTGAAGTTCATCTCAAAACAAACAAAAATAATAAAGGACATTAAGGCATCTTGTATTCAGTAACTGTTCATATAGTAAAGATGACTTCTCTTTTGGATACAAGAGAGCAGGTTAGGAAAAAAAAAAAAAAAAAAAAAAAGAGTTCTCCCGACACATCTGGCAGAGTACTGCCTTCCACTCTGTCCCCTCTCCGTCAGCAAACCCCTTCAAGGAATGCCCCTTTCTCCAAAACAAATCCCAACACTCCTCGAGACTTGTGCAAGAAAGCTCTTTTCCCTCCCCTCAGACACCCAACCTTCTGTAAAGCTGCCCACTGGAGGAAGACTAACGGGGGGCATCGCAGAGAATAAGGATGACCATCTCCTGCTGTAACCACTGGGGTGGAGCAGACTAGAATGTCTGGCCTTGCCTTCGCTAGCGTTTACTACTTCAGCCAGTAACCACTGAAAACAGAACCACAAGCTCTAGTCTGTATTGCAATGCAACAATTTATGTTTTCCTTCTACGTTCACATTAGATAAACAAATGACAAAGGCCTTGTTTCCACGGAATAATTTATTTTGATGAATTATGCTGTCAAGTGAGCAATCACTGTTATAGTGCTTTTTTTTCTTCAATTGGAATAAGAACATCAGGAAGTGTTTACAGTATCACTGGGTTCACTATAACAGGATTTTACTACAGAGTAAAATATAAATTAAGAAACACTGCATGTAGCACTATTCACTTCACCACACTGGCTCTCCACAGCCCTTGTCACATTCTAACCTTCATTTAAGGCAAGTTTGTTTGTTTTCCAAAGAAGACCACACAGTCTCTAAATAAACTTGTGTGACTAGGTTTGCCCGTTAGGAAATTGAGCTTTATAAAATGTTTACTTCAACAAATCTGAAAGTCAGTAAGAGACAGATGGTGACCCAAAATTGCACTGTATTAAAAGGTGGAGTTTCCTTGTACCAAAGTCCTTTATTCATCATCTTTAGAACCAGTTTTGCTTAACTATAAAAGAGACACAAAAAGAAAGTATTCAAAGTTTAGACTGCCATTCCATTTATTAGGAAACACGAACAATATTATCTCCATCTTACATAGAGCACACGTATATTTAATTAAGAATACAGACTGATTGTGCTACTGTACCAAGAAACTGAAAAGCAGCAGAAATTACTTCTTAAGTTTGAACACTAAATAAGCTTATTTCCTGAATGTGAAAGTTGATTTTAAAAAAACAGCAACACAAAACCCCAGAAAAACCTCAGGGTACTCTTTCTATTTAATCTGAAGACTCCCTCACCAGCTCTCCAAAACAAAAAAGATGAAGTAATGGAAAAAGTATCTCTACACATCTCTGAGAGAATGCCCATTTAGAAATTTACACAATACAGAAAGAGACACTAACTTACTATTTCTCACTTTTGAAAGCTAAGTTTCATCTACCATGAAATCTATCTGGAATCCAAGACATCCACTACAAACAGCCGCTTTTAACTCAGAAGAGCTCTGCCCAAACCCACCATCATCATTTACCTGCTCTTATTCAACTGGTGTTAGGTCTTACACCAAGAATTACTTATAGTTGCGTAAAATATCTGCTTTCAAAATCGTCAGACAGCTATACTGATTTCCACTGAATCAGCAAAGACAAAAGGGTGGAAGAAATCAGTGCTGAGGGAGCAGGCAGAAAAGAATTATTCACTGGCGCAGCTGTGGCAGAGAATGCTCAGGCCTGTAGGAGACAGCAAGGAGCTCCTGCTTGGGACAGCTCCCTTGTCCTGCTCGCCTACCCGCTGTCCTCCAGAACCTGGCAGCACCACTAGCTTCATCTCACATCCTGCTGCCATGTGAAGACCAAATATTTGCAGTGCATTTGGCGAGCAAAGCTCTCTCGTCACAACATTAAATTGTTCAATAAATAAGAAGAGAAATACTAAACCAAAGTTCAAAGAGGAATCAAAGTCCTTCTGACTGCTACTATTCAGAAGGACTAAGCTTTTAAAGCATTTCTGAAATATGTAACTTATGAGTCCAAAATGAGCAACAGTTCTTAATATTTCTCGCAAATCTTTTTAACGATAATAAAACAGGTAAGTTGAAAATACTTACATGCTGGATGCATACAGAAAGGAATCAGACACCACAGTCAAATCCAAACAAAGTTAGGAAGAAAAGTAAGAAAAAAAAATAAAATGTTGTTTTCTTCAGATATAAGTACAAATTATTTTTAATGTATGCACACAGTATTTTCATAATACTGCACATAACAGTCGTGTTACCTTAATTACGTCCACCCAGTTCCATCCTCGCGGAAGCTCCCCTTTGTTATCTGCAGAATAAGAAGGTTTTATTTCAACACACAAGCTAAGGGGAATCTTTATCTTTCTTTAAAATAAAAATTCTACACACAAAATTCTTAAGGTCCAAAAACCTTAACTTCTACCACTACAAAGCCATGAGGACAGAAATAGATATTAATGGCTTAAACATATCTTCTTCTTCAAAGTAATTCTGTTTAAATAAAAACACCTCAGTCCATCTGGCAACTCCAACGTGAGCTGGGCTGAGAAGCAACGATGCGTTCTGTCTAAGAACAAAATTTTACACAGCTTTTCCTTTAGACAGTCAACATTTGACCTGCCAGTTATGCATGAGGTTAGGTAAACTGTATGCAGAAATAACTATCCCAGGGTACGACTTACTGCTGCAACAGGACTTTATTATCCACATCACTATGAAAAAATAAGGTTGACCACACAGAAGTCATCAGCAGGATTAGCTGCTTTTCAATCAAAAACCTACCATTTCATTAAAAGTATAAAGTATCTGCAAAAGCAGATACCACTATTTTGAGGATACAAACTAAATTAAATGTTTTATTTTGGGTTCTGAACCAAATTACTTCGAAATGAAAGTATGTTTTTCTCCAAGCACAGGCTGGACGGAGAATGGGTC
>NW_010243626.1:594-1968 GCF_000690775.1 Eurypyga helias | reverse complement strand
TTCCAGCGGAACCGTTCCCCTTTCTCGCTCCCAAGGCCGGCGAACGCGGAGAACATCGTTATCGGCCCTCTGGGCTGTTATCTTCAGCGCAGAGCAGCAGATGGGGCTCTGGACGCTTTCCTAACTCCTCTTCCTCCTCCCGCGCTTCGTCTCGCACCCAAAGGTCGTTTTGTGACCAGCACTGGCCTTTTTTTCCCCCATCTTTCGGGATGAACTCCGCTGAGATGCTTTCGCGGGCGGCCTGGGCGCGCTCTCCCCCCTCGGCTTCGTACCTCCCCCGGAGCTGCTGGTGGTGTCAACTCCAAAATGCTGCTAACTTCACACAGGTTATTTTTCCTTTTAAAGGTTTTATTTTTTTAAGTACTTTTTTCCCCTTTTCCACCGTCAGTTTTTCCTTGGAATGCGAGTGACGTGTCGCTCCCGCTCCGCAGCGTCCCGACGCGAAGCGAGAGATCAGTGTTCCTTTGTGTCTGGGGGGAGGGGGAGGGGACGTACTGTGGGTTTTTAAAGATGCTTTTATTTTGAATTTTTGAGAACCTTTGTAATAAAACCGGCTCCGTTTCTACGGTGGGTGCGAGTCTGTGCTGCGTCCTGCTGCGCTCCGAGGCTTCGCTGGAGAGCGGCGCGGGAGCTCGGCCGCGCCGTAGGTTCCCGCAAAAGCTGTACAGAGGCCTCGGGAAGAGGGAAGAGGTGATGCTTTCCCTCCTCATCCAGGAAGTGGATGGGAGGTGACGGGGAAGGTGTCACCCACCGCAGCATTTTGTTGCTTTAGTTTCTTTCATAGATGTTTAGTTTGGGGATTTTGGGGTTTTTTGGTGGTGTGTTTTTTTTTTTCCCCTCCTGTGTTTTATCCAACAGCCTTGAAACCCTCCTCCCGACCCTGGTCCAGGAAAGCAGAGCCGGCACACCGCCGTGGTTTTGTGTCCCAGCCCGGCTCCCGGCACCGCCGCGGTCACCGTCGGTCGGGACGCCGACCCTGCCCTGCCCCGGGGAAGGAATCGGTTGGGGAATATTCCTACATGGAGTGTTTCCGACCTGCCATTCGGGTGGAAAAAACGCCTTTTGCGGGAGCGGGTTGATTCTGCAGCGGATGCGGGAGGTTCGTCAGCCAAACCTGGTGTTGAGGGAGCGAAGCAGCTTGGCGCGGCCCATTGACTGTAAGAATATCCCAGGAATTATCCTTTTCCCCTAGTAGACACCTAAAATCCTCCCTTCCTCGAGCAAAACCCACGGTACCAGCCGAGTTACCCTGCCGTGGTGTTCCCGCCCCAGATGGGATCTCCTGCCGTGATGCAGGATGGGCCGAGCGGCCTCGGAAACGACTTCCCTACCTTTAAATTCCGTGGGTTTTCCTCTCTGGCCCCGAACGGATAG
>NW_010243626.1:0-513 GCF_000690775.1 Eurypyga helias | reverse complement strand
CAGAGAATCTGGGCCGCTTTCACCTCCCTCGAGGGCCACGGGAGAGGGTGACGGTCCTCGCCAGCACCCTCTGCTCCTCCCTCTTCTCCAGCCGAGGAGACGGGAATTCGGAGCGGGCCGTCCATGAGGCACTGCTGGCTCTTGGGGAGGCTGGATCCGTCATGCTCCTGGGCGGGGGTAGCGCTCCTTCCTCCTGCTGCGCGCCCGTCCGGGGGGGAAGAACCGCCCCATCCCGGTGCAGATGGCGGGAGAGAGGATGGAGGGGGCCAGCAGGGCTTCCTTTCCCCTTCGGAAGCAGATCTCTGCTCCCAGCGCACAGTTCTCGTGCCGGAGCGCGTCTTTTTGGGAAAGAGGAGCCCAACCCCAAAGCCACTAAAAACCGGCTTTAAAAGGGAAGAAACCAAACCTAAACCGGGAATTTTGCCCAGCAGCCCCCCTCCTCCTGAGAAAACACCCTTTTTCCCTTCCCTCCCTCAGGAGAAGGTGGGTTGGATCCACGCCGGAGGCGGGGGG
>NW_010243625.1:2880-15006 GCF_000690775.1 Eurypyga helias | reverse complement strand
TATATCTTTACATATATATTTTATATAAATCTGTATGGAGAGATCTCAGGAGCCAGCTGAGGACGGGGGGAGGTGCCATTGGAGACCAGGGGTTTAAGGCAACGTGGGGAGAAAGGGAACCACCGCAGAAAGCAGGAGCAGCCCAGGGGCTCTGGGTTTCACACTCCTGATGAGGGGTGCAGAAATCTTTTCCTCTCTAAAGTACGAGCAGATTCAAGAAATACAGAATCAGAAACGCAGGGACATTCAAACCAGGCCTGGCCTGCTTTCACCTCGGGCAGGACCCAGAGCCGGGTTGATCCCAGCTCCCCTGCTTGCTCCTCCCTCCTGCACATGTTGGGCGCACGCCTGGCAGCACCCTCTCGTAGTGACATTTTCCTTCTATCAGGAAAGCTGTTACTATGGGCACCTTGCCCACACTGTGGGCTTCCTGAAATGTCAGCCGTGAGCATCCACAGGGGATGGAAGGTACCAAGGGGCGGGCAGAAGGAGCAGTGCTGTATGGTCTGCAAGCATCCCAAGGGATGTGCCGTGCTTCCCTCGATGACCAAGGTATGTATCCTTGCCAGCATCCTGATTTTCTGACTCTTCACCTAAAGCCAAACCTGCTTCTGTCCTGTCACTGTACCCATGGGGTGTAAAGGTGGTGGGTCCTTCCCCCAAGGAAAAAGTGCTTCTTGCTCCTCAGAGAAGGTCTCTGAGCTCTCCTGCTGCTGTGCAAGAGGGGACAACTGGCCTTAAATGTGCGAGCAATGCTGACCTGTTCTCTCCCACTCAGCCGAAAGCCGATGAAGAATGTTTTCAGATTAAAGACACTTTCCTGCTCGTTTGAGGCTTGCCAGAAACCCAACACAACTTCAAGGTCTGCCTCCCATTAGCGATCACCAGTAACATAAACAGAGACTAAACGAGTGTCTGATGAATAAATTAGCTTCCCCTACTGCAAGTCATTCCCATCACCTTACAAGAAACTCCTATTTGCACCGGTCGAGCCAAGCCAGCCTGACAGCAGCGAGCCCAGCTCCCGTTAGCGTTGTGTAATTAACCTCAAGCAGAACGAGCCCAGGAAAGCCAAATGGTGATTACGCATCTCATTGGAGTTTGGACGCTTCCTAAAGGGCTCACGCTAATCCCCACCAGCCAGTCTGGGCTCCTGCAGCTCTAATTGAATTTTTTTCTGCTTGGGCAGCATGTTTAGCATAAGCGATACTGAGCACGGGGAACGGCAAGTGCTCGACACCCATCCACCGCTTAGCATCACCCTGAGCACAGTGGCTTCCCATATCCTCGCTGCCCAGCCTCAGCCAACCTCCAAACACCACTTGCCACCTCTCCAATCTTACTAATTTGCTAGCTGGGGAACCGGGAGAACAGTCTAGATCCTTCTGACCGACAGGGATCCATCCCCTCTTGGATAAAGGGTCAAGAAAGCCCCCTCGGTGCTCAAAGGAGATTTGCTTTCTTAGGGGGAGACACCTCCCAGCTTCCCTACGCACGCAGCCACAACAAGTTGAGAATTGTTTTTATAACAAAGCTCTTTTCATCCTGATAAAGTCCAGATGCTGCAGTCCCCACGGGAATGCCCAGGAATTTCCCCCCTGCCAAGCCCAGAGCTCCCGAGCTGCCCAAAGATTTCACAAAACCAAAAAAAATCACCTGACTCAAAACTAAATTTCTGTTCAAAAGCAAAAAAAGAAAAGAAAAAAGCATTTGATAACAATCAGCAGAGAATGAACAAATAAATAATCCACTCTCGCTACACAGACAGGAACAACACAGTCGGATAAAGTCACTTCCTCAACCCGCCCCCAGCAACAAGGCCTCCACCTTCGCAAGCAGCTTCTGGCACACTGATGGAAAAGGAAAAATCCATTTTACTCACCCCAGCTCAGCCGATCCCCTCCAGCAGCCGCCCTCACCCTTGCAGCGCAGCCAAGGACTGTCAGCACCCACCTGACACCCATGGGTACTGATGAGCCCCCTCCACCCACAGCTGCCTCCCATCACCTCCCTCGCTGGGACACAACAGGCATCACCTGTGGGGTGGCTGCACCCACCCTGCCTGAGGTGCTGGTGTGGGGTCAAGCCATGAAGGTAAAAAAAAAGGTGTATAAATGAGAGAGGGGCGAACAGAGAGGAGAAAATGTGAAGTTTGCTCCCATCGCCGTGTGTGAGCTGCTGGGGACAGACCAGCACGTGCCCTGGAGAGGGGCTGGACTATGTCACCCTCTGGTCACCCCAAATACTCTCTGTCCTGGTCAACCCCGTGTCCCAGAGATCTGCTCTGTAAGGATGTGTTCCTACCACTCCCCGCATGGCAGAAGGCATCAGGGACTGTTTTCCCTTCTGGCTGTGTCCAAAAGGGAGAAGAATCACTGTCACATCCCACCCCACTGCAGTTCTTCACACCCCTCTTGCCCAAGCCCCTCGCAGCACCTTCTCCCTCCCCACCAGTGGGGCTGACGCCCCTGCAACAGTCACTCCCCAAAGATTTACATCCTTCCCAGGGCTTCCCACGTGGCCGTGCAAGGACCAGGTAGGCTTTGAGCCAGGAGAGCCAAAACTTCCAGAGACCCTTTCCCACAGCAGGTGAAGAAAATGGAGTGAAAGCCTGTGCGTGCACGTTTGCAGCCCCTCAGGGTGACACCGCGAAGCGCTGTGCATCTGAGCAGCTCCGCGCTGCGGGGGAGGTGCAAAGGGCACTCACCGATCGGCCACCCTGGGAGATGTGGCCCTGGACCACGGTGGAGACAGCATGTCCCCTCCCAGGGGTCGTTGCTGGAAGCGTGGCAGATGCTTGATCCCAGAATCGGAGCATGCATAGGGTGCAAAAAGGATGGTTTAGCTGTCATGGGACTGCCAGAATAGGGAAGAACAACCATAAATAGAATGATAGAATCACAGAATGGTTTGGGTTGGAAGGGACCTTAAAGATCATCTAGTTCCAACCCCCCTGCCATGGGCAGGGACACCTTCCACTAGACCAGGTTGCTCCAAGCCTCATCCAGCCTGGCCTTGGACACTTCCAGGGATGGGGCATCCACAACATCTCTGGGCAACCTGTCCCAGTGCCTCCCCACCCTCTGCAGGAAGAACTTCTTCCTGAATACCTCTAAATGTTTTTCACCCTGAGTACAGGCAGGAGACACGTTCCCAGTTTCTGGCCAGAGACCCTCACTCACCCAAGTTGGGTGGCCAACCTCCTTACGACAGCTTCCAGAACGATCCCATGCAACAAAGCATTCCCCAAAGCTGGGCATCCCATCTCCTTGTGGGTACGTCTCTTCAGCAGACCGTGTTGACAGTTGTCCCGTTGGAGCCCCCTGATGCCACCCCACCGTTTACAGCACCGTCCTTGATGTTCTTCTCCGAGACTGAGACGGGTTTGTGCCTCTCGTGTCTGGTGATGGCTGATTCAATGCCCCTGAGACACAACTGCACGTCCTCCCGAAAGGAGGGGGTGTACAAGCCATAAATGACAGGGTCAGTGCAGGTGTGCAGCAAGCCAAAGAGAAAGAAGCTGTGATTGACGTACTCCGGCATCTTCTGGATCATGGAGGGCTGGAACCAGTACCACAAGCCCAGGAGGTAGTATGGGGTCCAGCAGATGATGAAGGTGGCAACAATCACTATGGTCATCTTGAGAGTCTTCATGCGTGCCTTGGAGATGTGGTCATTTTGATTCCTTACCAAACCTGCCGGGGAGAGCCAAAAGGATAGATGGAGATGGGAGAAAACTGGGAGAACATAACAATCCATGACTTCTGCCAGAGAGGGGAGACCATCTCATGGTCTGGTCCATGGCTCATGGGAAGCAGAAGACAGCAAGGAGTGGGGGGTCAAGAAGCTTGTGTACAAACCCTTGGTTCGGTTACCCTTCACAGGGTGTTAGGACAGACCCAGCGATGCTCCAGGCTGGAGCAAGGTTCAGTCACGGTGGGCACTAAAGGGTTGGGACCTGCTTACCTTTATTGACCTTCAGCTGCTTACTGATCTCCCAGATGATCCGGACGTAGCAAACGATCATGACGCTCAGGGGGGTGATGTAGAGGGTGGTGAAAGTGAACATGTTGTAGACGGTTTCCTCCCAGTGCGCTCGGAAGCTCCCGTGAGTAACGCACTGGGTGAAGTTCCCTCCCGGGATTGTGTGCAGGTGGAAGAGGAAAAGCTGAAATGGAGAACCAAAGAATCACAGAATCACAGAATGGTTTGGGTTGGAAGGGACCTTGAAGACCATCTAGTTCCCACACCCCTGCCATGGGCAGGGACACCTTGCACTAGCCCAGGTTGCTCCAAGCCTCATCCAGCCTGGCCTTAGACACTTCCAGGGATGGGGCATCCACAGCTTCTCTGGGCAACCTCTCCCACTGCCTCCCCACCCTCTGCAGGAAGAATTTCTTCCCGATATCCAACCTAAATCTCCCTCTTTCAGTAACTCGGAGAGTTTCAATAATTCTGAGAGGCTTTGGAACAGGGCACTGCGTCCTGTAGATGCCCCTGGCTGTGGGCACGGAAAGCATTTTCCTGCCACTGTCAGACTGGGAGAGGCACTCCGGCCACCTAACTCACGGCTATGGCCAGGATGGGTGCGATCTGACGGCTGTGAAATCCCATTTTCTGGCCATACTAAATGTTATTTTGGTCAGGAGCTGCTCAGGTTTGTCTGGGGCTGCTCCACCATGTTTCGCAGTGGTGCAGCCATGCGTATTTGGGAGGAGATAACAATGTGCATGAGGAATAGAAAGCGGACACAATTTTTCCCCAGCCCTTAGTGTAACACTGACGGTGCTGCAATAAATGGGTGCTATAGGGAAGGTGCTGAGCGGCGCTGAGTGCCCAGCGCAGCAACCACACCGCTGTGCTCAGCAAAGCCCATCCGCTGGTGGGGGAGCCCATGGATTGGGATGGACTTGGGGTGCTGGGATGGGGGAACTCTTCCCCAAAGCCCACCCTTGCCTGGGCAAGCCACACTGGGAAGGCAGCGAGCCCTACCTGGGGCGAAGCCAGGAGCACGCTGCCGGCCCAGGCGATGCGGAGCAGTAGTCCGTTGCGGCGGCGAGCACGGGAAAAGGGATGGAGGACGGCCGCGTGCCGGTCCAGGCTGATGACCACCAGCACCAGGGCAGCTGCATACATGGCAAAGAGCTTGAGAAAATTGAGGAGCTTGCAGGAGATGTCCCCTCCGTACCACTGCACTGTCACATTCCACGCCGCATCCAGGGGCATCACCGCCAGCGTCACCAGCAGGTCGGCCAGCGCCAGGCTGAGGATCAGCGGCCGCACGTGGGATTTCCTCCTCTTCCTCAGCAGGCTGCCAAGCACCGCCGCGTTGCTGCCCGCCGCCAGCAGGAAGAAGACGGCTGTGATGATCACGCGGACCCTTGCTGCCTGCGTGAACCGGGGCTCAACCCAGTGCTCGGGGCAGTCGGAGGCCGAGACGTTGGCACCCCACTCTGCGCCGGGGCAGTGGGGAGGTGTGGGGAGCTGCTCGTCACTCATCCCCTGCTGAAACGCAAGCAGCGAAGTCAACACCCTCCTAGGGGCTGTGGCATCTGCTGTAGCATCAACATGAGGCGAAATGGGGAGACAGTGGGATCTGCACTGGAGTCACCGGCAGCAACCTGCCAGTCCCTGCCTGTCCCCTCCGTGCTGCCCGTTTGCCAAGCTGCCGCACCTCCCGGTCCCAGCGACGCTGCCCGGCTGCCCCCTTTGGCTAACCCCTGCCGTAGCTATAGTGATTGCTCACTCAGACATGTATTTTTAGCTCTTTGTGAGGCAGTTGAGCAGCTGGGAAACGGGAGCAGTGGCCAGGACCACGGGATGAGCCGCTGCCCGCCAGCACCTGGCCAGGGATGGGTCCCACCGGAGCTGGCTGAGCCTGTGCCGGGGCAGCCGTGCTTGGTTCAAGGACTCATCGTTCCAAAGGGGCTTTGCAAGCAGGGCTCAGCTTTTTAGAACCCCCATGGCACTTCCCATTATGTTGTTAAACCTTAATGTTCCACCTCCATCTCCAGTGTCTGATCTGGGCCATGGGTGGGAGCACCTGGGGGTGGCCGGGAGGGGAGAAGGGCTATCCCACGCTCTTTGGGGACTGACAGCAGCTCTTGGGAGAGGATCACGGGGGCATTTAGGAGCTTGGACCTTCCCAGGACCCAGGCAGCACCAGCTCAACACGTCTGACCCTTTGCCTTCGCGAGGGGAAGCAGGAGGAGGAGGTGGAGGTAGAAAAGCTCCGACACGGGGGGTGGCCAGGGGCTGGTGAGCAGCGTGGTGGTCCCCCCGGATTTAGTTGCCCTTTTTGCCCGAGCACAACCAGCCTGGCAACAATTCACATTTCAAGGGCAAATACTTCCAACTCCTGGGCACATGAGCTGTTAACAGTCCCAATCACAGGTAGAGTACGTCTCTTACCATTTCAAGCACCTTCCGGTTCGCTGATAGCACAACAAAGCGTTCCCCACCTTTGCACAAATAACACGAGCAGCAGAGATCGAATCTGTCTCCCCAGCTCTGCGGGATGGAGACGCTGACACCTTACAGCTTACACCTTACATGCCCCCCTCCAGCCCCACCACCCGCACCCCAAACCCCTGAGAGCGAGCCTCCTTCACCCCCCTCCCTCCCCAAAGACCAACCCAACAAGCAAGCAGCGAAAAGAAGGCGGCAGTTAAAAAGTACCGAGCTGCTTGCCGGTTGTCTGGGAGAAACAAGGGGAAACCCACATCGAGGTCTGGCTTTGTCCCAGCTGAGGGGAACGTACCTGGCATACGCACACCCTGATGCCAAGAGAAGATGCTCCTTGTTTTGCCCCACAGGTCTCCCACTGCCGCCGTGCCGAGTCAGGATGTTCCAGCATGCCTTTGCATCACATCCCTGCAACAAACGCCCTGGAAGCAGCAAAATCTGCCCTTGCCGGCGGCCGAGCCGGGAGCTCCGCTGTTTTTAGCACAGGCGTACGCCGGCATCTGGAGACGGCAACGCTGATGCAAACATCCCCTGCACTGACAAACCAGGAGCTGGGCACGCGGAGGTGGGCACCCCCAGATGGCCCAGCTGCCAGCATTTCACCCCCGGGCAGGGGCCGGCACCCCTGCCCTCGCGGGCTTAACGAGCTGCCTGATTGCAGGCTTAATAAGCAGGCACTGGGGATGATGACAAAGCTGCCGTATTGCAAGGAACGGCCAAAATTCAAGTTGTTGTGGCCAAATGTGGCCCCCATCGGGGATAAGTGCCAAACACTCGCTCCCTGCATCGGTTTTCTATAAATACAGGAAAATGAGTTAATTATCCCTGGAGTTAGTGATGAACGTCCCGTTGCTCAGACAACGGGGAGACTCGCAGCACACACAGACACACGCACGCACGCCCCAGCGATGCTCCTGGACCGCACAGGTCCGTGGGAGCATCATGGATGAGCACAGGTACGTGCCTGGACTGGAAATGCAGTAAAAAGGGAATTAATAAGGAGAAACTTGGATCATTTTGCCATTTTAATGATCCCCTGTGCTCTACCAGCTCCCACCTTGTTCTTTTTGTGTTTCTCTCAGCGCTACCGCAGTGAGAGGTCGATGCGCGGCATGAAACACCGGGAGGGACAAAGGGCTCACAAGGGCTTAAAAAATACGATGTGCAACGCAAGGGCAGGGAGGGAAAGCGAGGACACGTTGCTCCTCCGGCCAGCAAAAGGAAAAGAGCTGTGGGGATGGCAGGGCCAGCTCCCAGAGCATCGCGGGGACTTTAATTACATGCACACAGACCTTTGCATCTCCTGGGCTATTCAATTCAGAAATACACAGCGTACGGGGGGACTGCAGGTCCCAGACTGGTGTGTGGGGGCTCTGCGTTGTTCCCAAGAGGATAAGGTTCACATTGTGGGATAGGAAGTTTTCCATCATTAAGCCTATTCCCACTTTTGGGAGGAAATGCCTGAGCTCTGGGGGAGGCCGGCGTTTTGCACCATCTTTGAGGCTGTTCTGCTTGCAGGAGTGCTCATGGGCACAGTGAAAAAGGAGGATTTTTTCCCATTTGTGGGTTTAAGAATCAAATTGTGTGGCACAAAGACCGGATCCCCAGACCCAGGAGATGCTGCAGGCGCTGGACCAGGTCAGCCCTTGAGGCATCACTGTCCATCGAATCCCCTAAACCCTCCATTGCATCTGCCTTTAACCACCAAAAGGGATCAATCAGGCTGGGAATTCTTTGCTCAGAGTCACAGAGGGCGATTTGTGCATTCCAAGGGCTTTACATCCAAGGGAAAAGAGAGCAGAGCACCAGCCACTCCTGCCACATGGGAGGGGACCGTCCCCATCACCTCCTTACCTGGCAGGAGCATCACCCACCAGCGCCACGGGAACAAGCCTGGTTCCTGCGGAGGAGGAAAAGCACAAGACCCACAAGGAAGTTGGGTGGAAGCCCGTTAATTACGGCAGCCACCTCCTCCTGGCATTAAACTCCTGCTTAAAGCCGGGATTAATCCGGCCCCACATGCTCACCCCTATTTTCCCTTACATTTAGCTCTTTGCACCTGCACGAAAGCAATTAAATAGCCCGTCAGGAATGTATTCCCTGTTTGTCCTCCTTCCCAGCTGGCTGCCTTTTTGTCTAGAAATGTCCTCTCCATCCCCGGCTGTGTGATGCAAGAGAGGGACAGGATTTTTCTTAGGAACTGTAAGCCTCGCTCATGCCACAACAAAGCCTTTGGGCCCCGTTCAGAGAGGATTTTTTTAGCATGCCATCACACAGCAATGTCCTGGGCATGCATTAGCAATAAGTCTTATTTTAAGGGTGGGGTCACATTAAAATGACTATTTTTCTCCAGCGTTTGCACAGTAACCCCCTTGTGTTTTCTCTTCTTTTTTTTTTTTTGCTTGTCTCCTCAAAGGTCAGCTTGGATGTTGTCTGCTCAGCAACCTTCAGCTCAATCCCTGAACACTGGTTTAACAATCAGAGGGTTTTGGCCCCCAGGATTAGGAAACATGCTCTGGCAGGCAGGGCTTGTTTCCATACACCCTGGCTCGGCTCTTTCCGAAATCCCCTCCTTTTGGGATGCTGCCGCAGTACATCCCCAGAACTGCAGCCCAGCGCTGGGTCACAAGGAGCCAGAGCATCTCCAGGCTCCCCAAAATGGGACTTTTCTCCCCAGATCCATACGGATCATCCCAGGATGCTGGAGAAAACAGAAACCAGAATGCCACGCCAGGTTGCTCAGCAGTATTTCACACGAGCAGACCTTGAACAGAAGTACAAGTGCTGTTTTCCATCGGACATCCCGTATAAATTGGGATCTCATGCAGGGAAAGCGGCATGGGATATAATTTCCATTAACCCACTGCAAACGCAGGGCAGGGAGCCTGCTGCCCGTTATCCTAATAAATCACCGCTGGGGTTTTGGCTTCACAAAAGAGAGAAAAACTCATCTTTTCACCTCTGAGAGAAACTCCTGCACCTGGGGATTACAGGGGCTAATGATGGCTCTTCCTATGGCAGCACCCAATACCTGCACCCTCATCCCTCGCACCCTTACCCCATGCAGGTGCTTCTGCTGGGCTGGCTGTCCAAAAATTCCCCTGTGCTCAGAAAAAAACTCATGATTTCAGAGTTTTTAATGTTGATTTTTTTTTTTTTCCCCTCAAATTCTTCTCCTCCTCCTCCAAGTCTTGAATTGTCTCAGGAGCAGCTCGTCCAAGGAAATTTTTGTCTCATACTGGACTCCAAACAGAAAGTCTAGTCAGGGACATCTGACATGCAGTGTTTTTGTGAGTAAATACCAGTGTCCATGAAGTCATTTCCCGGGGTTAGAAATGAGCTCACCTCTGGAACGGCTTCTCTTCCTACCCAAAGTTCACAAGTCAAGCAGTTGTGAAGCTCCCAGTCTTCATCCTTCTCATTAAAAACCAGCGTGAGGTGCGGCGTATGCTACAGCCGGCCCCCGGGCATCAGCCCTTGCAGGGAATCACCCTAAATTCCCCGAAATCTTTGCAGCAAAAAGTAGAGGACCGAAGATCAGCGTTCACTGGGAATAAACCAGTGGTTCGTTCTGCTTGCTCACCCGGCCTTGGCCGCTCAGCAGAGCCTGCCAGGAGGGATGATCCCTCCTGGGGATAATCTCAGTCATCCCATCCCCCTGCTAAAGTCTTTGTTTAAAGCAAAGGGAGGGATTTCTCCTGCCCATGGGGATCAATATCTTGGTAAACTGTGTCTTTATTTTTTTTTTTTTTGAAATAACATGTTGTTTCTGATATGGCTTCGTGTATCGGGGCTTCGTGTATCGGAGCCTCGTGGGAGCACTTGCTGGTAGAAACCCTTCTCCCGGGGGTATCCTGCCATCGGATAGCGGTGCTGAGAAAACCATGCTCCTGATGCTCAAACCCACTGCAATTCCCATCTTCTAATATCCTGGCTGGTGCTCCTGGTGTTGCCAATCCCACTGCATCCTGCTGGATGTCCAAGTCACAGAGCCAGCCAGGATGGTATAAAAAAGGACCTGCTGGCAGGGGAGCCCAGATATCCAGAACATCATGGCCAGAGGTTCCCCAAATCAACATCTTCCCACGTGGAGCAGCAGGTCTCAGGGTCTTTCCTGCATCACCTCAACCAGAGCAAAATCCCCCTTCCCCATCCCTAAACTAGAAAAGAGGGAAGGGTGAATTTATCACCCTAGACCAAACCCTGAGATTAGGCTCTAGAAAACGTGGTGGGCTTTGGTGCCAAACCCCACCTGCTCACTGCCAAGGAATAAAACCTGGATCCATCCAGCGTTGCTGCTCTGGCCACCGTGCATTTCCACAGCAGCTTCCCTTCCTTGCCCAGGCTGGAAACCCCAGCTGGGGGGATTTATTTGGGAAGTCTCACCCAGCATCCCAGACCTGTGATGCTCCTGTCCCCAAGGGAAAGCACCCGTGGGGTCAATGGAGGGGCTGTGAGTCCCCTTCAGCTCCAGCACGCACCGACCCGGCCAGGGCCTTCGCTGTCCCAACTGGGTATTTATCTTGAGCTGGAAGAAATTATGAAATCCCAATGTTTTCCTTGTGACTAACCCATGGAAGTGAACAGTTTTGCCCTTGTTTTTGGATGGGTTTTAGTCGCTCTCCTTGTCTTTGCCTTTCATGCCCTCTTTTATCCTCCGCCTTTTTAAAATCCCTGCGGGACCTGCCCATCACGTTGCTCCAAACATCAAATATCCTCCTTCCTCCATGCTTCTAGTTTGGACTGTGTGCCCCAAGGCCATGTTTCAGCACTCCCTTTGGATGCTCCTTCCCAAACATGGGCCAGACTGGAGGGCTGCAGGAGATGTGGGGAGAGCTGAAAGCCCCACAGAACCCTTGGTAGTATTACCTGGGGCTTGCAGGAGCGAGAAGCAGGGAAAACATCCCCCAGCACCGATTTTCCCAGAATTTGGTATCTCCAAGCAGTTTTCCAGGCTTAAAAAGTCCCTTGGGTGAGCGTTATACAGGGACATGAATGCTTTTAGGAGAGGATCAGTGGCTGGGCGAGGAGAGATGCCATTAATGCTGAATTAAGTGAGCTGGGGGGAATATTATTTCATCTCAGCTGGGCCAAGCCGCTCGCACCAGGCAGCTGCCAGCCCTTCCCTTCGGCAGCGCTTGGCCCCCGCCCCGCCAAGTATCTCTGCCCGCACTGCCAAACACACATTTACCCTCCGACGAAAGCCGATACGGCCACGGCCGCCCCAGGGGGAATCCCGGCAGCGCCGGAATTAGCTCGCCAGAGACCGGCTTTTCTGATCATGTCCTCGGCACAATGCATGAGGTCACGAGATATTTTACAGCTCCAGTCACCCCCATGACCACAGGTGCTCCGGGAAGGGGTGGCATTTCCGTGCCCTCTTTTCCCAGCGCGGATGCTGGCAAACTCTTTTGGAGATGAGATGCGGAAGCGGATCGGCCCCCATTACCCCAGCCCAGGCTCAGCTCTATGTTGCTCAATGCTATAATTAATCTGAAATAAATTAATGCATGGTTCAACAAGGAGTCCCCAGCTCCATCCCAAATAGAGGCTCATCTGCACACTAAAGGAGGAGAAGAGGAGGCTCCGAGGAGACCTCATTGCAGCTTTCCAGTATCTGAAGGGGCTACAAGGGTGCTGGGAGAGGACTTTTTACAAGAG
>NW_010243625.1:2110-2561 GCF_000690775.1 Eurypyga helias | reverse complement strand
CCTTCGGGTCCGGCTCGCCCAGCCGCCACCTCTCCCACGCGCTGCCGGTGTGCTCCCTGCAGAGACAAACTGCATCATGCTGGAGGATCCAAGTCCTCCCTGAATGCTCACGAGTCATACGGCATTTTGCTGGTTTTTAGGAAAAACTGGCTGGTGCTTTGCTGGTGTAAATCAGCTGCAAACCTGCCCGCCTCGGCCTGGAGGAAAAGGCAGAGATGAGACGAGGGACAGTCAACCCACGGTGGGAGGCTGCCCTCCCTGCCTGCCCTCCCTACCCAGGGAGCATCCCAGCCCAAGGCTACTGCTCGTAAATAAGAGCAATAAATTAAGGATTTCTTCAGGAGCAATTAATTGCCCAAAGCAACATGTGCTTTGACACAGGACGGTCTTTGTCCGCCAAACCCTGTCCAGAGCTAAAGCAAACAGCCGGCGGGCTGTGGGGGTCTGCTCC
>NW_010243625.1:0-2002 GCF_000690775.1 Eurypyga helias | reverse complement strand
GGCGTTGTGCAATAACTCAGGCCCTGCCGCTCGCCCGCATCTGCCAGCAGCACGATCCTGGCAAACGCCGGTGATGGCACCGGCACGTGGCACCGCGACGCTGCCCTGCCAGCGTCCCCGAGGAGGTAATGCTCCAGGCGCAGCGCGGGACCTGCGTTACTCACGGAGGCCTGGAAAATAACGGAGTTCTCCATCTCGCAGAGAGCTTCTGAATGAGCCAGAATGCTTATCTTCATTTCCCCAGCCCAGCAGTGGAATTAAAAAGGGATTCGCTGCCATTAAAAAGGGATTCGCTGCTGAGACACTTCTGGCGCTCTCATAGCATCTCCCGTCTCGGCTCTTTCGAGCTGTGATGGGGAACAAGAGGCGGCAGCGATGGACACGGCATCCAGGAGGGAAACCCCAGTGGGACACTGATGGTCCGAGATATCCCAGTGACCAGCAAACCCCTCTCCAGGTGACATGGGGCTGGCTGTGGGGCTGTGTGTGTGCAGCAGGCTGCAGGTAACAGTCCCTGGACACTCGGATAACAGCTGTGCCCGGCAAAAGCGCTTGGAAAAGCATTTTCACCTGACAGATGTGACCACAGAGCTGGGGACACCCCCCCTTTTACATGCTGGGGGGGTCAGTGGCGTTGTGCTGGTGCCAGCAGACATTTGAGGGCTCACCCCATGGCTGGACCCATGACGAGCACAGCCACTTGCTGTCTCCCGGCTATTTGACCACTCCGGAAAAAGCCTTCCCATCCTCCAGAACTAAAATCAGTCTTCCCCTGGCTCCTGGCTTTCATGGCATCCATGCTTCCAGTGCTTTTTGCATCTGTTTCATAAACAATGGACGTGGAGCTGGGCACCACTCGGCCACGGCTGAGGCTTTAGCTCCTTCCAGGGGGGAAGGGTCCACTCGCTCCTTTGCTCCCAGCCACAGCCTGTAAATCCTCATCCGCACAATAAAAACAAACGCCGGTAGTTCAATTTTTGGGCTCTTTTCCAAAGCTTTTAGGCAGCTGGAGCACAATTTTGTGCTGATGAAGCGGTGGAGGAGGGCTTAAGTGAAACAATATTGCGGTGGCTGTGAGGTTTGCTGGTGGTTCAGAGCTCAGAGTGAACCCCGGGGACTCGCCACATCTCCAACTTCTCCTACAAACCATGGAAATCGCCAGTGCGGCTCCTGGGATAGCAAAACAGGATTTAAAAAACAACATTAGCCACCCCTGGAGCATGGCTGGAGAAGTGCCGGGAGCCAAGCGCTTAATGAAATCCCAGCTCCCAGCTTGCCCTCCTAAACCACACGAACTTCCCCAAAGTGTTTGGGATGGAACAAAGTCATCAATCAGTTATTTTAACTCCCATCTCCGTAAACAGGAGCGAGCCCAGGAGCACGCAGCAGGGGAAAATAACCGTCAGCTCCCTTCGGTGGAGCGGAGGGTGCAGGGAGGGAGGACGGGGGCAGACGGCGGGGAACTGAGCGTGGCCTCGGCCCCACAGAGCATTTCATGGACCCCACAGAGCATTTCACAGCCCCACAGCCTGTAAAGCCCACACACAGCCCTGAGAGCAGCCCCACCATCCCTGCCACCCTCCCGTCAAGGACCAGTTGGCTTTTGTTGATGGTCACTCTGCCAATGCCATACTGGAAGGGGTGGGAGGCACAAATAGCCAGGATGAGCATCACCAGCTGGTTTTCCTCTGGATTTATTAGAGGGACACAAGAAGAGCAATGGAAACAACCACGAAGGAGCGTGAGCTGGGAGAGGGAGATGCTGTTGCACCATTGGCTGTCACACTCCTCACACTGCCCCGGCCTCGGCACTGGAAGGGAGGGAAGCATTAAGGATGGCTGCATTCCCATAAATATGTGATGGCTTTGTAACTATACACTGATGATGAAACCATGGAAAAAACCCGTGAGAGCCGAGCAGGATCCCCAGGGTTAATCTACATGGGGAATGAGTCCGAGGGGCTGCAGGTCTGTTGCGCCGACGATTTGGTTGGAAAACACC
>NW_010243624.1:35861-37411 GCF_000690775.1 Eurypyga helias | reverse complement strand
ACGGCGCGGCCCGCTTCTGGGCCGCCGGTCGCCTCGCGGCCAAAGTTTCCCCCCCGTGTGCCTGACTTCGAAGTTCCTTACTAGCGTCGGGTGTCGTTGAGAGCGGCATTTGGTCCGGGCGGGCGCCGAAACTCGGTGTTGGGGCGGCAGGCTTCCTCGGCGCTTTGCCAGCTTGGTGCGGGTCTGAGGGCCGGGTTGAGAACCCCGTTCTCCGCCGTCAGACTCGGCCGGGGGGTTCAGGTTGCCTTCCGACACTTCACATCCCCGGGCGTGCCAGTTGCTGAAAGTCCGTGCCCAGGAAGGGAAGGATACAAACATGAAATAAACAACTTCATGAACAGACACCGCTGCTCTTGAATATCTCACTGACTCTGATACCTATTTCTTGCCTTTTTCGTCCTATTTCTCATAACAGAATTATGGATCCAAGCTTATTGAGAGAGCGAGAGCTGTTCAAAAAGCGTGCCCTCTCCACACCAGCAGTAGAAAAACGGCCAGCGCCATCTTCTGACTCCTCTTCTTCAAAAAAGAAGAAAGCAAAGGTAGAGCAAGGTGGCTCGTCAAGCTCAAAACAAAACACAGGTTGGTGAGAGTCTCCTGTTCAACCGCCGTTTGGTATTTTCCACTGTCTGCCTCTAAGCTGCGGTTTATTAGTACAAACCAGTCAGTCTGTGAATTTTGCTGGCAGCTGTTGTCATTCTTTCACTTAAATGGTCACTTTTTGGTAAGAAATTCACTTGCACAGTGGGAAAAATCACTTTTTTAATCACGTATATCCATCAGGCCTCATCCTGTGCCTTGTTTGCTGTTACTTGGTTGGGGGAATCGCTACTGCCAAAATACTATTTTCTATGAATCTGAGCTTTGGTTTGTGTATTTCAGTGCTTGCTGGACCCACAGGACAAGCAGTAACAGCAGTCTCATTCTTTTTCTCTCCTCTGTTTTTCTGATAAGAGAGTGTCTAAAACTTAACTTTGTTAACTCTAAGTCATCGGCTATCCATCTGTGAGATAGATTTTGGAACTTAGATCTTGCCTGGGTAATGTGATTGGCAGTCGTTCTTGTTTTACCTAACCTTTGTTTGTGAAGACCAGGGCTTCCGTAGGTTTCTGTCTGCTTTGGTCAGGAGTTTCATCACTTCCCTGGGATGGTGGTGGTGAGAGTGCATCTCTCAGTATCAAATAAGCAGTTAATAAAGCAGCACCAGAGTAGCGGGAGCAAATGAAAAGTGCAGCATCTGGGGCAGCAGGGAGAGGATTTGCGTACACCCAGCGGCATGCTCTGCGTTTGCTTTCACTGTGCGACACACATAGCTTGGGGGGGGGCTTTTCAGTTCTCTGAAAGCACTGACGCTTCTCGGATGCACTCTAAAGGTCAAATCAAATGTCAGGAGTTACTAAAACACAAAATACCATGTTGTGCAAGCTCATTGCATGCTTGTGTTTTGAATACCACGCGTGGCTCTTCTAAACTACAAAAGAAAGAATAGAACTGAAAACAACAGAGAAGAACATCAAGGACAATGGGAGGAGTGGAACATCTTCTGTCCG
>NW_010243624.1:3003-35846 GCF_000690775.1 Eurypyga helias | reverse complement strand
GGAGTTTGCCAGTCTATCTCCAGCTTCTCAGGGCACCAAATAAAATTATCAGGCAGACATTTAAAAATAAATCAAGGGAGGCCAGGTTTCCATTGCTGCCTTTGCCACACTCTCCAAATAAAATAAAATTCTATGTGGAATACCCTAAACCACATATCCTGAGAGAGAGTAGTTTGCTGGGGAGGCAGGAAGAGAGCAGGCAGTTCAAATGTGAGTCTAATCTGGAGGATTTGAGTTGATATGTGGCCAAGTGGCAGAGCAGATAAAGAAAGTGTAATTTCTTTTCTGTGGTTTTGTGGGCTGGATATTTTTTTTAACTGCTTTTGCAACTGTCAAATGTTTAGCTTACACAAATAGGAGTGCATGGCTGTGAGGAAATACGCTTTATCTTTTATGCTGCTGGCTTCATTCCAGACAGTATCTGAAAGGTTTCAGGGTTTCTATAACATTTTTATGCAGAATCGGCTTCCTTTTATTTTCCCCTGGAGAGTATTTATTAACTTATGCAGAAGCAGCAAGGGTGGAAGAAAAATAATGGAGAGCGAGCGGACTTTCTCCCTCTTGTTGTTAGGAATTGGCTCAGAACAAGTGTTCAGACTGGCAAGCAAATGAACGTGTTAAGCAGCTACAAGAGTTGCCCTGTGATGCTGCATAGTCAAAGTCCTTTGCCTCAAAACCCACTTTTTATTTGCATCATCAGATTGCTTGGTGCCTGTCAGGATTTGCGTGGGTCAGAGATGCGTCTTGATGGAGTAAAGACTTGATGTTGAAGAATCCCTGTCCCACCCCACCCCCGAAGAAATGAAAATCTGAGATGATCAGTCCTAGTTTTGTTGTGTAGTGACCATAAAGATGATAAATAATGTCACAGTGATTACGTGTTGGCATTGATAGTCCCTGGGTGTGTAGTGCCTGCAGGTTCTGTGACTCAGGGAACCTGCCCTTGTCACTTTTTTGTGGATGAGGGGCAACTGACCTGTGTGTGAAGATCGGTTGTAAGTTTTTAGCAAGAACAGTTATTACTATAGGTATTTGAAATCATTATTCAAACAAGTTGTTTGAAAAACTTTAAAACTGCCTTGTTTATTCAGTTCAGAAGAGTAACTAGAAAATAAATGAAATAGATCATATCTGTTTATTTCTTTTTATTAATGAATAGTAAGTTGTGGCTAAGGCTACGTTAAGATCTTTGTCTCGATGGTCTTAGCCAACAGTGATCAAGAGCTGAAATCTTCAGGATCTGTTTCACGACACAGTCTACATGTGGGAAAGGATCGTCCTGAGGCTCTAGGGCTGTGCAAGAGGAGATCTTTGTCTTCTGTTCCTGGTGCAGCCACCCTGCTCCCTTTATCGATCTGTGAAATAAGTAGCTGGAATGTGTCCCAAAATTTCTCATTACATGTGCTTCTCAGGAAGGCATAAGAAAACGAAGCCAGCCTAGCAGAGGCAAGCCATGTTACCTCCTGCACACTGCCTTCTTGTGTGCAGTGATAGCGAGCATTTTGTAGGAACGATGCAGTAGCCAGCAGTCCAGTTGCCACTCAGAGTGTTTGCTTTCAGGAAAGAGGCTCACTAATTAACTCAGTGCGTCCCATTGACTACTCTTGCCTCTCTTGAGCAGGACATAGCTCTCTCAGGGCTGGCACTGTCAAGTACAGCAGAAGATAAGGAGGCATCTACCCAGTGTCCCAGACAGCGGGAGCGTTATCATCACCAACATTATCTTCATTTTATGTCTTGGTGTGAATCCTAAGTTGTCTTGCACCCGGGGCATCACCTTCCATTAATTGTGCTTATAGTTTGATTTTTAGCTAAAAGCATTCTCTGTACGTGGGACTGGTACTGGCGAAAGTGCTCCATAACAAAGGTATGTCAGATGAATGGTTGCAGTGGTAGTTGTGTCCTTTAGTGACTGCAGAAAGGAAATTGCTTCTCCAGATGAATCACTGGACTACCTGTGCTGGTTAGTTGTGGCCTGGGTATCTTGTGACTCCGTCTCACCGACCAGGAAGAGCATGAGTCAAATTAGCAAGTCCTTCATTGTGTCCAGATCTTCTGGAGCTTAGGCATACTGAACTTGGTGGAGGGAGTTTATATATATGCACCTAAAAAAAAGATAACTGTAGATACTGGCCATAGCTCAAAGGTATTTCAGATGTGGATAGGCTGCGAGATCAGTGTTGTAGCTTACTTATTCATTTGGCCAGTAGGTGGGTTTTGTTTCCCTAATGACAGGAATATTATTTGGGTGTTACATTGTTAAATATCTTGTCCTTCGCGTAGCTTTGGTCTGGGATGTTTCTCACCGTGGGTTCAGGAGTGTGAAAGACTTGGCGTGGCCATCAGGAATGCTCGCTGTTGCATGCCATTATTGCAGTTGTAATTTGTAACTGCAAAACTTTTATGGTTTTAAAAATGACAAACGCAACACAGGTACAGAAGAAAAATAATCTGGTGAGCCAGGGGTCTGAGTGTTAGGCAGTCGGTTTGTGAGAAAGGTGCGAGAGTGAACTCTCTAGGATGTGTCCACAGGCTGATGAAGCAAGATGAGATTCTCCTGTGCAAAATTAAGTCACTTCTTGCTGCGCATCCATCCTGCTCTCTCTAGCCCAAGGCTTATCCTGGTGTGGCCCCCTCTGTGAGCCATGTCGACACCTGAATGGTGTGTGCAGGCTGGACAAAATTACTGTCATTGGTGTGGGGGGTCTGCGACCCATTCACTTGTGTTCCTCGGCAAGAACTTGGTCAGTTCCAGTTCAGCATTGGAAAGTTAAGATAGGGATGGTATATCCAGTATGTCTGTCTCCCTGTAGTGTTGTGGTTACCTTAGAGGCAGCAGCCTCGAGGCACAAAATGTCCCTGTTTCTTCTGGACTGTGGTACCACTACGGTATGCTTTTGTGGAAATAGTCAGATATTCTTAAGGTAGCGCATTTAGTCACAGCTCAACACCCAGGAGCTGTTAAACAGGTTGAATATGAAGAGAGGGGAGAGCAGTTCTCTGGAACTGGAGAAGGGGAAGGAGAAAGGGTCAAATTGTACCACAGGAGGTTAAAAAGACCGGTCTAGGGGTATGTTTCATGTTGGTTTACTTTTCCTCCCACCACCCTCTCTTCTCAAAGAGGGAAACGCGTAATAAGAAGAGCTGCCAAAGGCAGGAGTACACAAAAGCCTCTCCAGTCTCATGGGATCTCTCGCCTTTCAACCCTTCTCTCTCGTATCTTTTTTCTCTCCCCCCCTTGTATGTCTTTCTGCCTCTGTGTGGTTGACCTCAGTGGGAGGACGCGGCTGTGTCTCTGCGCTATGTGTGATCAGATTGTTGAGCACTTCTATAAACGTTTTCTCCAGTTAAGCAACAGAGTTTTATGCAAATTAGGCAACACTTGCTCATTCAGGTAGACAAAGATCTATGCTAGTAACTCAATATATCAACAGAAGTTCATTTAAAACCAAAAATCATTTCTGTGCCCATAGCATTGCAGCAGATCATCCTTCTGATGAGCACTCAGCAAGCCTTTCCCAATTACTCAAGTTCACATCCAGAGATAAAATGGTAAATGTTGCTCTTATACTTAAGTCCAAGGGGAAAAAAAAAACAAGCATGTGACTTGCTCATTTGTAAGGTACAAGAGGCTTCATTCAAGGTGTTCACTGTTCTTCGGGTGCTGGTGTTCAGTCCGTCCTACACCACCTCTGTCTCACGCTTTCTGAAGCTGTTCAGCATTGCTCTAACCGGATTGGGTTCGTTCTCCAAGTCTTTCACAGTTTTATTTTTCACACAGCAGCAACAGTCTAGCAATTCATAGAGGAAAGCCAACACCACCAGAGAAACTACGGTAAAGATGAATATGATCAGAATAATAAAGCAGGCAGTGTTCCAGTTGTCATGAAAGGGGTATATTTTTTGCACTTGAAAGCCCAGATACTGGGAAATGGATGTAGTCTCATTCCAGTGAGTGGTGTTGAGGGTTGCCATTCTTGAAGAATTGTCTCAGCGTGCTTACTGTCACGGATTTGGAGGCTGAAAGAGAAAAGCAAAGTTTTTGAGGACTCCCTTGATCAAGAACATGTTGTGATTTTTATCCCAAACGGTAAGAACTTAAGCTCAGACTAAGTGCTCACACCTCCTACAAACATGGATTGTTGGGTTCTTTACACTTACTCACAAAACTATCGAACTCCAAGCTTACAACTTTGTGATTTGTCTGCAACGTTTATTTCAGTGCTGCCTGGTCCACGCATGCATCAAGTAGTGTAAGTTATTCTGGAATGAGAGCTGGAATGCTGCTTTATTCCAAGTATATGCAAAGGCAAAAAGGTTACAAAGAGAATCTTCAAGGTATGCAGTGGTTTCAAGGACCTGTCCATCCTTAGTCAGGAGGTTGGTGTACTTGCATGCTGTGAAAGTATGAACTGTAACTATTTTGGAGCATGTTTCCAGAGAATGGAACTGAATTTTTGGTCATTCTAGTACAAAGTAAGAGTCCTGGTTCCTTAAAACTCTATTTTAGAATTGCCTATTAGCACAGACTCATCAGCCCTGTAAAACCCTTGGCTTCAGAAGGCCGGATTTCCCTACGCGTTCATCCCCCGACTCTTCACCGCTGAGTAGAAGTTTGTGCTCGAGAAATCCAACTGCTTCATTCAGCTGCCTGAACAGCACTGAGCGTGTTTGGAAATCTCGGCCCGTTTGTGGTGCTGTGGTCGTTAGGCTAGATAACAAGGAAAACCCTACCCTTTCCGAGGAGTTCAGGTTTCTTATTTTCAACGGCATTCTCTCTGCTAGGAAAGGAATGTCGTCTTTGGGCCAATAGTGTCTGTTTGTACCCAGCAGAAGAAAAGACTGCTTTGTGGTGTGGGGGGAGAGATGAAACAGGAAGTTGGCTTCAGCAAATCCACCTTTGGCGCGAATGGTATCGCTGTGGAGATGTGTTGTTTTGGAAAGGCCGTTGCTCGAAAGCGTGGAAGTAGGCTGCGCCGCGGGACTTTCTGTAGTGTGCCTAGAACCAAAAAGCAGATCTGTCTCTCTCTGAATTCTGGGTAAGTAGGCAGATGAGGTGTTTGGCAATAGCATCTTTACAGTTATGCATCTCTCTTTCCCCCAGTTTCCTTTTTTCCTGGCTTTGCCTCCCAAAACTGAGGGAACACATGGTACTTTTGTTGTATAGTCTAATGTAATAAAAAATGTCCAAGGAGCCATAGTACCTTTTGCTTACCTGTCCTAGCGTGCTGTAAGTTGTCATTATAAACTTTGAATCCTTCAGGCCATTTAAACCTGGGTGTGGGAGTAGGAGATCAAGTCAGTTGTCCAAATTCCCTTGAGGAAATAGCAAGGAGTTTTTAGGTGAAACGTGGTGGTGAGCAGCACTGCCGGGCCAGCCGGTGTCCCGCACGTAAGCCTGTCAGTGAGCGCATGCTGGCTAAGGGGCAGCTTGCAAAACGTGCTTTTTTCTGCTGGGGTGCTGCAAAAGCCGTGGGATTATGGAAGGGGAAGAGAGGGACAAGATGGTAATTTTGTAGAAAACTGGAGCCTTATTTCCATGCCTCAGTGAGAGATTTTTTTTGGTTTGAACATAAAGCAAAAAGTGAAAACCTAGCTATGTTTGTTACAAAATGGTCCTGGATACCCACGTTTAGTTTGATTTCATTCAGTAATCAACACTGCAGGAAGAAGGGGTGACACTGATGTTTTGCTCATTAAACTGTGCTCACGGGTAATGCTTTCAAGAACCTTGCTTATCCCAGAAATTATGCTGCAGTCAATCTGTTTAGACAGTGAAAACTACAAAATGCCTGAGTACACGGGAAGTGACAAAGCCCGAGTGTGATGGTGTCTACTAAAACAGATTATTTAAAGCCATCTAAGCACCTGTTGTTGGCTTTGTGTCATTATTAAAAAAAAGGATATTGTAAAAATCAGGATGCTGCAGCCAAACCAGCTTGCAATTTGTCTTGTTTCTATTGTTCAGATATTAGACATTTTGTTCTTTATCCTTGCGTCTTTAATGGATTTAAATTCAAACGTAACAGCTTTGTTGTTGGGAAGATACCTGGCATTAGCATTTGACACAGACATTTACTGGAGCAGCAGCAGTAACTTACTCTTTCCTCTGTCAAATCTGTAATTGAATACACAAATTTGTAATTGAATACACAAAGTATGACTGAGATGGATAGGATTAATTAAACTGTTGGGTTTTTTCTTAAACGGAAGTTTACCAAGCAAATCCAAGCTAAAAATACTCCCGAGTTGAGCTGGGTCCTGGCTTTGAGAGCGTGGCTTGGTTTGGTCGTGGTCTAGGAAGGAGACTCGGCTGACCTGTTTTATGGGGCGAAAAGCCAGGAGGGTCTTTAAAGGGGTGGTCTGAAGACTGATTTGAAAATCCGCGAGAGGGAGAGAGAGTGTGCCAAAAAAAAGGATTTGGAGTCCCCTTTGAGGGGTAATTAAAACAAGCAGTATTTGAATCTGTATTTTAAATGTCAGGAGTAGATCCTAGGAAAAGAAAGGAGAGGAGGTTTGTTTTGAACTTTTAAAGCAGGTTTCTGAGACTGAGGGTTTTGTTGGAATCTGTTACACCGAAGTTGCTCACTCTGTAAACACCAGGCACAAAATATCTGCAGATGCGAAGTGTCGAATTTTAGTCATTGCTAAAAGCGATGGAGGTCTGGGGCCGCTGGAGAGCCTGGGCGTGTTTACATTGCGTAGCCGGGACCCTTTGCCGGCACCGCTCTCTGCCAAGGTGGTGGCTCTGTTCCCGAGAGGAGAGGAGCATCTTGGGCACAGCATGGCTCCCAAGGCTGCTGGCGCAGCGCAGCAGCTGGCCCCTTCCCACTCGGCAGCCGCCATCAGGGCAGCGCTTGGCACGGCGTAGAGAAGCTCGTCTGTGCGCAGGGAGGTGGAATTCAATGCCTGTGCCGGGGGTGATTGGTGCTTCTCCAGGAGGATGCTGATCTCCTTAGATTTGCACGGGGCGAGGCAGATAAACATCGCCTACTCCTTGCTGCAATTATTAAAATACAGGACTGAAGCAGCCGTTGCCGAGCCTTCAGAATTAACGCAGCACTGGCAAGGTTAGCGTCTTTGCAAGCTGTCAAAAATGGTCTGGTTTCATGCAGCTTTACTTATTTTGCAATGGCACAATTTAAATTCGTCTCGTCAGGCACTCTGGTTTGAATGCAATTCAGCTATTGTAGGTTTCCAGAAGGCAGGGAGTTAAATGTTTAATGAATTGGCTCCTGTAATATCTGTATTAGGTTTTAATTTAAAAGCATCTTCATCTTTAGACACTGCAGAGGAGCAGCTTTATTTGAAATCGTATTAATGGAGCAGAGGGAAATGACTGGCAAAAAATGATTTCAATTCAGTACTGAGGAAGTCCTGTTTCAGAAACGGCTGAACAGACCTCCTGGGGTAATAGCATTTACAAGTCTCAAATGGATTCATACCTCTCTGTATTGTATCGATCGCTGCTCCAATATTTACAAGGATAATAACGTGCAATGGGATTTTCTTCCTACCCTAACATACCAAATTTCTAGAACAGGTTTCTAGCATATCCACGAGCACAGATCTCTTTTTTTAGGCAGCTTAACTGATAACAATTTACGGAATACCCACTTGGGAGATACATTTCTTAAATTTCAGGTTTAGCTATCTTTGTTTTAAGGAAAACCCTTAAAACAAACTGTCATTTCTCTAAACCCATCTATCTTTGTTTTAAGGAAAACCCTTTCACTGTCATTTCTCTAAACCCACATAGAATCTATTACAAGGAACATGAGGCTGCAGGAAAACAAGCTACCTCCCCAGTAAGCATGAAATCCGTTTTGTTTACTGAATCTTGGCTTGGTGTATTAGCTTTTCTGTAAGATGGAGTGGTCATCAATTTTCCATTAGTGCACAGATGGTGAAAGTGCCTGTCTGATAGTGCAAGACAGGCTCCTTCTGCGTTCAGCGGAATAAAACCCTGCTAAACCTACAGAAAAATCATTCTAAGAAGCTTTTTACAGGCTGGTAGGTTACAGGCATATTTTCTTTCAGAAAACAAGATAAACCTAAGACAATGTTATAAAATGATACACACCTACCTCTTGTCTGAAAGGATGGTGAAAGAGCGCTGTTCTGGTCCCTTTTTTTAATGCAGCCTATGGCACAGCAAAGATGGAGCTTTCCTACCATTGGCTAGAGCACGATGCTGCTGACAACTTCCTTTATGCTCATTTGCATCAAGCCCTCAACCCCACCACTAAATCATTCATAGATTTGACTCTTGCGGTCTCGAATAAGAAACAAACCCCTTCCCTCTCTCATTTTTGGGATGGTCTTTTGTGCACGATGTGCTTGTTAGCGGAGAAGCGCGCTGGGAGCGTGACGGTGGCCGTGACACCGCTTTGCTCTGCGCTGGAAAGCAGCCGGTCAGACCGTGACGTTTGAAGTGTTAATATCTGCAGATTTCCAGCTTCGCCGTGTGGTTAGGTTTACTTGTCATGAACTGTCGCAGGCTGTAGCCAGGCGGATTAAACAAGATAATCTTCTTGATGCAATTGACAGAACAAATACATGATCAGTCCTCTTAACTATTTGTTGTACCTCTGAATCCCTTTTAGTCGCTTTAAACCTCTCGTTGCACCTGTGATTTTACTTATAAAATGTCCTGCATAGACATTAATTTTTAAGGGTAAATGGGGACTCACTAGGGTAAAATCCCTATAGGCTGGATTTTCATGGGAGGAGCTGGCTTTTGTTTTTCTCCCTTTTTCCATCTTAATTTAGTAACCAGAACAAAATGTTTTTCTGTAGCTGGAGTTATACTGATTCTTCTTCGTTAATTTTAGAATTGTTGTGCTATGTAAAGCCTCTAATATGACATCATGTAATAGCTTCACAATTACCAGTTGCCAGGTTTTAAATCGGACATTTGTTCCTTCGGCATTATGCATTTTACTATGTTAGCACCAGTTTCCACAAAGTCTTGACAGTAAGTATCAAAAGTGGAAAATTTGTTTGAAATTTAACTACATCCAGAGTTCCTGCTTTGTAGTTTCCTTTTATAGTGGCTTATGGATTAATGTGGAAATAGGTTGAGATGCAGTGGGGCACACATGACAAAAAACCCCATCACCTGAGGCATAGTGACTTTGGAAACTTAATTTGGAGTTTCCTGTGAAGAACTTGGCACAGACATCTAAATTTAAACACAGTGAAGGTAGCAGACTTTCTCTAAGCCTGCCACTTACTCGGTGGAGGAGATGGGTCTTTGGTGAACATCTTGAGTGCATTTTCTGGAATATGATGATTTTTCTTTTCTTTTTTCACCACCACAAACCCCTGAGCCCTTTTACTCCTTATCACCACTCTTGTCCATATCCTCCAGCTGCCCAGCAAAGACTTGGCTTAGCAGCTCTGCTCAGCACCCGCTGCATCCTCTCCCTCGGTGCATGCACTAACTTCCATGGTTCCTTTCTCTCCCTCGACTGAATTTTCCACGGAAATAGTAGGAGCTCACTGTCTCTGAAATACCTACTGTCCTGTCAAACGTGATGAGAAATCACCAGTGGATTAAAAAATTCGGGTGGTGACGAAGAGGGAATGTTCTTTTTCTGGAATAGCTGAAATTCTGAAAAGCTGTTACCATTAAGCTTGAGCAACATGATGCTGGTTTTGATAGCTCTTTGTGGGTATTTCTGTTTCAAGTGCTCTGCTAAGAGCTAAAGTTAATAGAGCAGTCATTAACAACCTCGCAAGAATTTCTGAAACGAGCTTCACACGGTAGCAAATGTCACGTTACGTGAAGACAAGAAGCAGAATTGACAACAGAGGGTATTCTGAATGGTTGATCCAGTGGTGCAGCCCACCAAGTTGAAATGTTTTGAGTTTATGGGGGTGGGTTTTAATAAATTCTTCACTAGATCTACTTTTTAAAATATTTTTATTATTTTAAAAAGCCGAGCATAAGCAGAACAGCCTTCCTTTACCTTTTGGTGCTTGACCTGAATTAGTGTGTCGTAAATGATTATGATATGTTAGGGCACAGAATTAAACGTGTACTGTTATGGTAGTAATGCTGCAGTTGTTTGCTCTTTTCTTGATGGTCAGGTCCCAGTAATTTTATATTTATGGAGCTCTGCTCAGAAGTTAGCTCTGCTGACGGCTAACTGTGGCTCTGCGTGCTAGCAGAGTCCTCTGAGGGTGATGGCTCCTGCAGCACGCGTTTCTGCCCGTAGCTGTAATGGTGAAAGCTTATGGAAGTGGAGTGAGAGAGATGGTGTGCAGAGCCAACAGTGTTGTTGAAAGCATCATTCAATTGTTTGTTTTCTCCTTTTGTAGATCACAGCAATGGATCATTTAACTTGAAAGCCCTTTCAGGAGGCTCTGGCTACAAGTTTGGAGTCCTTGCTAAAATAGTGAATTATATGAAGGTATAGTGTTTTGATGTAAAATTATAATGATTTTAACTTTAGTTATTTATTCTCCTGTCGTAGCTGAAAGATGCTGAATATTTCAGGCTCTCAAACTCTTCTGCTGCAAGAGTGAGAATTTCAAGAAGCTGCTTGTTAAATTCAAAATGCTGTCAGTAAACAAAATGGTCAGCATGTTGTTCCATTACAAAATCCTAATTATACCAGGTCACTTTAAAACCAGGATAATGGTTTTTCTTTGCAGTACAAATAGGAATTGTCAGATGCTGTCAGCTTTTAGGATTCATGAGCTGTTAATCAAAATAACTTGTCATTTGGTGCTTGACAAATGACTTTGTCATCAATCTCAGCTGCGACTAATTTTTTTTCCTCATATTCTCAAAAACCCTAAATTGCAACTCATATGCTATGTGTACTGTGTCTGTCGTGGTTTTGCAAAAGTTGTTTTGTCATCACAATATACTGGGTTTAGTTACTCCATCATAATGGAGTTGCTGAATAGTATAAGTACAGAACTCTAATAGATCCTATTTACTTTTCCAGACTCGGCACCAGCGTGGTGATACATATCCATTAACCCTAGAAGAGATTTTGGATGAAACACAGCATTTAGATATCGGACTCAAACAGAAACAATGGTTAATGAGCGAGGTAAAGAAACCATGTGTTGAGATTTTAATTAGAGACAAACCTGTGTTATACATGTTTATTTCATTACAAGCTCTGTCAATATATATCCCCCCCTTTAAGAAACTACATTGGTTCACCTGTATGTGTCTCTTGTACCTCCAGCTGTTGAGGTAACTGTGCAATGAAAGTTCTTCTGATGTTTTTAGGAACCTGTTAGAATTGTTACACAGTATATTTTATGTCAAGTGAATTTATTAATCACTAATTTTATACAAACAAGCTGGTTTTCTTAAGGGATCTCTTAAAAAAAAAAAAAATTCAAGCAGAAAGCTTTTCCAATATTGATAATGTTAAATTAACTAAACCAAAGGAGTGTGCTGAAATTGTGGGGTAAGAGATCTTCAAATTCCACTGCTGGAGTTCATGAATCTGACTCCAGATCATGGAATCATAGAATGATTTGGGTTGACTGCTAGGTTTCGTTCTTACAGATTTACTGTAACTTGCCACCATCCTAGTATTTAATTGATCTGAATGTCTTCATGGAATCTCAAAATTAATAAATCAGCAAAAGACTGTATTTGGTATTTTTACTTGATTGGCATGTCTGGTTTTGCTCAGGTCATGTTTAAAATCCTTGTAACAGAGCAGTAAGGGCTGCTGAGACATGGGGGGGGGGAAAAATCTCTGCATAGTAAAACTAGTATGGTTTTAGTGAATACAGGCAGTAGCATTCCTTCACTACCAGTACCAATGTTCTGGGGTACAGAAACCTCCAATCTGTCAGTGCTGGTTGTAACGAAAGCTTGACTTTGCTGAAATCTTTCAAAAGGCAGCTCCAGGTTGTTTCCATAATGAACCGGAATATCAGGATGGAATGATAAAGCTCCTCCCAAAGAGTGTATATAAAATATCTCTGAATTGCTATTGGATGAGAAAAGGTAACCGAATACTCTGCAGTGCCACACTTTGTTACCTTCTCTGCTGTAGGTGCTTCCTCCCTCCTTTCCTTTCTGGGTCTCCTCTCTTTCTACTTTCAGGGTCAGGCTGGCATCTGCAGAAGGAACTAAGTAGAGTTGCCTTGTGTTACAGGTGAACTTCCATTGTGGTACTGGCTGCACAGCAAAACTGATTCGGAGCATATCTTAAATCATTTCAATTGCCATGGGGTTGGAATTTGATCATCTTTCAGGTCCCTTCCAACCTAAATCATTCTGTGGTCCTGTGAACTTCTGGTCAGCTTCACTCTGAAGCTGGCATCCTAAGTGAAATCCTACTGTGCAGGAGGTCTGCTCTTCCTCATTTCTTCTACAGCTGCTGGTGCCAGTTGGCAGCAGTTGGGAAAGACTGACTCTGGTTTTGTTCGTTGCCATGTTAATGCCATTCACGTTTGTAACATCCATGTGATCTGGGCTTCATACGCAGAGATGTGCGTTTGCACTCTGTATTCAGTCAAAGCACAATTTTTTGCATTCCATCTTCCTTTGTATTTTCATTCCTTTCTCCACAAGGAAGGCGTGCGGCTTTCTGCTGTAAGAGGCTTCGTGGACCTTCGAGCCCAAAGGCATTAAGTGAATGATGTTAAGCCTCCTTTGGTGCTTTGTGCTTTATGTTGTGGCGAATTATGCCTAGGCTGGTTGATCTAGGATCCAAGGATTTAAAACCCGTTTCAAACTCAAACCTCCAATCTGGCAGCTGTAACGTACGGCTGATGTGCTTTAACTGCTCAAAAGCACACTAGAAAAAAGTACTAGTGTGGGTTCTTTTTCGAGGTTTAAAATTTATGTCGCTATTACAGGCTCTAGTCAACAATCCGAAAATAGAAGTAGTAGATGGGAAGTACGCTTTCAAACCCAAATACAACTTGAAAGATAAAAAGGCTCTGCTCAGGCTCTTGGACAAGCATGACCAGCGAGGGCTGGGAGGAATCCTTTTAGAAGATATTGAAGAAGGGCTACCCAATGCACAGAAAGCTATAAAGGTGAGTAGCACGTGTCTGCGATCCAGCGAACCCGTTCTGGTTAGCTTCTCAAAGGGGAGGTAGAGGCTTAAGAGAGAATTCTCTCATGAGTTGTCACTGTTCTTTAGATAACTCAAAAGCTATTTCAGAAGACCTACTATAGTAGCTTTTGCTGTATTTCATCCTTCACTTTCATATTTGGCCTGACGTCTCAGCACAGCTGTCAAATCTCTTTCTTGCAATAGACTCTGGATCTCCCACATTCCAACTGTAGGCATTTAGTTCTGCTTTTATACCTCGATCTCAGTCCTCCGTATTTCATCTTTGATTTATTAGTGTACTTCCGTCAGCGTCTGCTTTGGATGCTTTTCACTGCCTGTTACTTCGCTGCTCCTCTAGTTTGTTGTGCTTTCTGTAGCACAAGATCTGGGTCTGTTATTCAAGTTGGAGTCTTTTTTCTTGGAAACAAAGTGATTTTGAGTTGTTCTTTTCGATTTGTTTTTGAGGCTTTAGGGGACCAGATCATCTTTGTTAATCGCCCTGATAAGAAGAAAATTCTTTTCTACAATGACAAGAGCTGTCAGTTTACTGTGGATGAAGGTAGGTGTCTGTTTACATATGTTGCCATGATAGTTGATGTGAATTCATCTTAAGCACCTATATGTATAAGCAGTCTTTGGTTACAGCAAGTCTTTTTAGGTGTTAATGAAATATTAGGTATATCTAGACGTGAGGAGAATGGTCTATATTAACACAAGGCTAACAAGGCTAGCGAGTGAGTTCTGGGGTAATATCCTCTGGTTTATAATGGATACATTGGAATGTGACACCAGGGATCCAAGTATAGCACTACAGAAGAAACTAAAAATCACCTGACTGTAATGAAAATGGCATCTAACATTTTGCTGTGCAAAGGGCAGCCAAAAAAACCCCAAAGAATGGCTTCTGGATGCAAGTCTGTTGGGTTCTTTTCCAGTTTATTAATCGTGTGCCTTTTATTGGTGAACACGATGAGGAGCAACACATGGAACAGAAGGAGGAAGAAAACAAGGAGGAAGTGTGAGCAGAAGTCCTGAGAAGGGGATTTGCAACTGGGAGGAATGCATAGACGTGAGGTAGTGCCACTGCCTAGAGCTGGGGTGGATTTGGGACTTGAGAAGCTCAGCATGTGTTTTCTGTATAACGAATAGCAGTAAAATCCTCTGGTGTGATGTGCCTGTTTACACACAAAAATTAATTACACTGTTTGTTCCAATAACGCCATTTATGCCAACATCAGATGCCTGTACATACAGAAGGGAGAAGGCAAGCTTTTAAATGACTCGGCGACAACGAACGCTTTGTCCTGTTAACATACTGTTCTTGTAACATGCTGCATAAAACCATCTTATAATGTCACATTAGGGTTAAAAAAAAAAAAAAAAAGAAGAGTTTTGGTAGCAACTTGAGCTGCTCTATTTCATAGAATCATAGGACAAAGCATAAAGTTGGTTTTTTGTTTTGACTAGCTTAGGGAGACTTTATTTTCAATAGAATCAAGCAAAGGGAAATGTGTATCGTTAAGTTAATTGTTACGTACCACACTTGCCCTCTCAGTAATAATAGCTTTCTTCCACAGAGGTAGTTAAGTAGCTGTGACATCTACAGCATTTAAAAATCACAGAACGGTTTGGGTTGGAAGGGACCTTAAAGACCATCCAGTTCCACCCCCCCTGCCATGGGCAGGGACACCTTCCACTAGACCAGGTTGCTCAAAGCCTCATCCAGCCTGGCCTTGAACACTTCCAGGGATGGGGCATCCACAGCTTCTCTGGGCAACCTGTTCCAGTGCCTCACCACCCTCTCCAGGAAGAACCTTCTCACTTTCAATTCAAACCCGTTACCCCTTGTCCTGTCACTACAGGCCCTTGTAAAAAGTCCCCCCCAGCTTCCTTGTAGCCCCTTCAGGCACTGGAAGGTGCTATAAGGTCTCCCCAGAGCCTTCTCTTCTCCAGGCTGAACAAGCCCAACTCTCTCAGCCTGTCCCCATGGCAGAGGGGCTCCAGCCCTCGGACCATCTTTGTGCCCTCCTCAGGATATAAAATATAAAAATTCCTTCAAAATATTGCAATTAATCTCTCTTTAAACATCATTTCTGTCACTGCTTCATAGTGGTAGTGAGAACTGTATGCGTAATGCAGAATTACAAGCCTTTAGTCAGCATTCGCTGGGAAATTTCTCACCTCCCAAATTCTGTAGGTTTACAATCAACACTGTCATCCGGTTCTGATAGTGTCTCTCCAGTCCATCAGCCCACAGATTTTAGGGATCCAAACACAGCCAAAACTTTTAGAAATCAGTGCTGTTGCAGTAACTGTTAAGACAAAGCTTGGAAGTTTGTAGCAGTTACGTATTGTATTATAGTCACGATTGCTGATCATTTCTTCTTGTGCAATTTTTTTCTGGATAACTGTCATCCAACCATCCTAAGAGAGTTATCAGAGTGAGACCTCTACCCTGTTGCTCTTAGTTTGTAATAACTCCAGGATTAACTTTGAAATATAATAAAAGAGCCCCTTTGACTGAGAACGCAGCAAGAGACTTTTGCCAACTCTTCATCAGGTAGCCAGTATAAATCCAAGGCTGTTCCTATAATGCATTATATTTTAGCACACCCAGCACTGATCTGTGTTTAGGAACAAGCAATGCAGGCTATTTTTGCGAGAGGGGGAATAAAATTAAAACCCGAAACTGTAAAACAAAATGTTTAAGCCTTTTGGCTCAGTCTCCTGAGGAAGGCTGGCGTTCAAGCCTGCAGTCTCTGTAACGAAGGGCTCGCTAGTGTGCAGGGTGTTTGTAGTTCAAGGTGGCTTTGCTTCCTTTCATCCGCAGATGGCAGCACGTTCCCACCTCCTCAGAAAGTGGGGTTTTGTGTTGTTGCCTTCCTGCTGGTTTGGGGTTTTCTTTTCAGGCGGATGATGCCGCTTTGTTCTGAGAGGGGGGAGGAATAC
Organism: Eurypyga helias; assembly: GCF_000690775.1. Lineage (NCBI taxonomy): Eukaryota > Metazoa > Chordata > Aves > Eurypygiformes > Eurypygidae > Eurypyga > Eurypyga helias. The sequence goes on along the minus strand of NW_010243624.1, from coordinate 19,848 downwards.
TTCCTCTTTTGTGAATTTTGTGATCTACCTGCGTATGCCACAACTCTTAAAACGTCCCTGGGTGGGTTCACTTACTTATTGCAGTTGGAACAGGTCCTTTTTCCAGCCATGTTATCTTGTGATGAAGAAAATCCATCCTTCCCGAGCAGTTTCGCTGTATGATTTTTTCCAGAGCACCAGAAACATGTCTTTCAGGGAGTCACTGGCAGAATTGCCTGCATACAGGATGAGCTATGACACGTTTCTGCATTAGCAGTGCTGTTTCAGCTCATTATTTCCAGCAACATTAAAACAGAGTTTTTAGAAGATTCAAAAATAAGCCTTGAAGTGTTGTCAGACTCTTTGATCTAGCAGCCGATGACAGTTCAAAATATGTTTCTGGTTTACTGTTTATCCTTAGAAATAAGGCCTCTTCAGTGCGTGATTCTGCTGTTGTATGACACTCCAGTTTCAAACGCATGTTGGCTGGGATTAATATCCTCCAAAAGTTAGGCTTCCTCTCCCATCGCTGTCTGAGCTCTGTGGGTAGTCAGTCGAGAAGGAGGAGCTGCCGAGGCATTTTGGAGGTTGCTGTCTGAAGCAGTGGGAGGAACTGCTTTTTGGCAATGCCTCTGTCTGCCCTGACTACAGTTGTTTTGATGGCTGAACTAGCTTTTGAAAATCCCAGTGTACGGCAGCAGTGGTGCAGTAGCTATATATCGTGATCTTAAGGGTACTGGGGAAGGCTTTTTGCAGTAAGGAATGGCTTTTGTTCTTCCTTTTATGTGATTAGCCAAGGAAGGTTCAGATTGCATGTGTTCCTTCTTGACTTCCTGACTAATTAATCTTCTGTCAGTAGTGTGTAGCTGAAAGCATTTATAAAAGCCAGACCAGATTCAGGTTCTCCGGCCAAGTAAAGCACTGCCTTTTTGTGCTGGGGCTGAACACTTTGCATGTGAACCAGGCTTTCACCCCGTGCTGGATGATTGCTGAAAGGCCAGTCTGATTGCTTCACTGGTAGAGATTGTATCTTCTATGTCTGACTGCAATATAGGAAGTATTTTAATGCCTAAAAATTTGTTTTCTTAATTACATGTTTTTTATGTTCTTCGCAAGCACCTTTGAAGAAATTTAAAGAATGCCCAAAGCCTTTTAAATTTAACAGTATAGAAACTGCTTGGGATCAGTGATGGCATATGGCTCTGGCTTTGAATTCCAAGACGGTCGAAGAGCAGCACAGACTTAATATCATGCACCTTTTGCTTTTGGTATAGCTGTAGTACTGTGCTCCCTGGGACTGGTATGAAGCAGAATTCCATATTCCCCGCTACTCATTTGTTTATTCCCATCCACACTGTTATTGTCTCTTGTCCCGTGATCAGATTTTGGCTCAGCTCAGGGAAGATTTTTAAGCTGTTTTTCATATCTGGCAGATTTTATTACCAGTGTGATAGAGCAGTTTATCTCCAGAAGTCATCTCAACTGTTTTGTAAGAGCAGGTGAGGCAGCCAGAATGCAGGATAAGCTGCACCAAAGTCACCATGGAGCCCATTTACCCATGACTTTGTTCCCCAGATGTAAGCGTTCAGAGAAAGGAGGCGTGTTAGTGTAATCACTCAGGGGATGTCAGCACAAGTTGTTTTCGTATATGAGGCACCCCATGACGCAGTGAAGTTGAGGTAACTGTGCATCCTTACCCCTTGGGTATTTCAGAGACAGAAGGTGTTTGCAGACTGTTTTTAAGCTGCCCTCTGCTTTGCTGTCTGTTGATTGCTGCTGGTCGAAGCTTATTGTTTTAAGTCTGTGCATGCAGACATTTAAACCGACCTTTCAATCAGCTCACGGTCTCACTCTCGCCTCTCATTACTTGGAAGAACAGAAGTTAGTTATCTGGAGGTGCAAGGGAGCAGCCTCTGAGTTGTGTCCATTCCGTTAAGCTTCTGAGTTACAATATTTTAGTGGTCAATTGAGCACCTGCCTCGGGTACTGGATTGCAGCTTTCTGCCTCTTCTGGGGAGGATGTGTATTTGGCATCAGGACGTAATGCTCATGTCTCTTGAGGGTTCGAAGCATCTGAGTTGCTTTGGCCAGAAACTCTTTGGAAATTTCTCCCCAGGGGACTTTTTCTGTGCTCCGTCTTGTCACAGCAGCCAAAGCCGTAGGAGAAATTGTCAGCTTGTCTGAATGCAGCCTGCTACAGTCAGGTAAAGCCTTACTGTCTCGACTGCTGGACAGGTTTTTTCCTTCCATAGCTATTATATTGCTTGTTCTGGCTGATCTATCAAATAGCTCTGTGGATCTGATGGAAGAGTGTCTCACCTTCGCTGTGCTCCGATGGTGTAAAGATCAGCTAGCGTTTGACAGGAGGTGGAGAAGGAAAATGGGATGTGCTCTGTCATTGTAACGGTAAAGTGTTGCATCTGAACCTGTTCTCCATGCCTGGCTGAAGCAGGCCAGCATGTGGGGAGCTTTCTGCCCCAGCAGTCCCCTTCCAGCCTCTCACACTGGTACCAAATTCCCTGTGCCCTGCCCACAGGCAAAAGAAAGCCGTTGTAAAAAGTGGATCTGCTCTATTGAAACCTAGGAACTGCCTTCTGTCGCTGTTGTCTGCTCTTCAGACACATCAGCTCCTCGCAGTATTTTGTCTTCTCTCCCCAGAGACAGGCCAGCTTGCCGCATCCTCCTGCCCGGCCAACCGTAGGCCTGGACACTACTCCAGAGGTGGTGGAGATTGGTAGTCCGGTCGCTGCATACCATTTCTTCCTCTCTGGCCCCTCTTACGAACTGTTTTTTGCAGGTAGTGACCCCCTGTGTTGCTTGGAGCCACAACAAAGGCCAGAGTGACAGTATTCCAGATTCTTCTCAAAGAAGTTGGAGAAACCTCTTTCTGTCTTGGGTCAAACGTATGAGTTTTGAAGTGCAGCAATAGCACAGCTACAAATGCAGATGGTTGTTTCTTGAGAGCTGTAGTTATTGCCAGCTTTTCCCATAGGCTCTCATATTTCAGGGAGGATGTCACAATCATTCAGATAGCGTATTCCCAAGGTCTAAACTTTCACTAGCTGATGGGGGCATAGTCCTTGGAGACTTCTGAATAAATCTGACAGGTAATGTGGAAATGGTTCAGTGCCAGCCAGACAGCTGCTCTCTTTCTTCAGGTCGTGCATTTAGCTCAGTGTCTGGTGTTACACCAAATCGGTTTTGTGATGAGATGATAGATCTCTTTTCCTTTTAGATGGCACCCTAAATGCAAACAGCTACTGTACACGGCCATCTGGGCGGTGGCAGCTCTGCATGCTTCTCCACCTTTATCCTATGCTTTTAGTTCTGAACCAAGCCTTTAACATGGACTATTTCCAGGGTGGGGGTAGGTACGTGTTGTTGTGACTCCCCCCTTTCCTTAGGCAATAGGATATTTTAATGCCCTACGTGGAGCTTCAGCATGGGAAGAAGTTTCTTTTGCAGTTACCACAATCAAAGCAGTAGTGCTGAAAGCAACTTGATTTATGAAGCATTTTTAAATGGAGTTGTAGAACACTGTATAGTGACTCTGGTGGGGCCAATTAGTGGATTAAATTATCTGTATGTAAAGTCCATTTTAGCTTTGCGGTTTTGATTCTTGATGACTGTTACATTTATATTTCTTGGCCAAGTTTAAAAGGTGAACGTGCAGCTGTAATGGTGGTATAACTGCTGCATTACAAGAAATGCAAAATGCTGTGGTTAGATATTAACCGTGATCTGCACTTCTGTGCATGTTGATCCTTGAAGAGCTGACCATTTATTTTCTAGTGTTTAATTTTTCACTTCTGTTCCCCCGAAGAATGTAGACCAGTTTAACCTTAAGTACCTATCCTCAGCCTGGGATTTTTTTTTTTTTGCACCAGGGCATATTTGTCCATGTGTCATGAACTCTAGTAAGGAGATGCATCATCTGTGCTTGAGGCAGAACATTATAAATAAAAAGACGTTGTCATGTAAGAGTTGAGAGTTATCAGGTCTCTCATCTGCTATCGCCTCGTGTACACGTGCCTGTCGTGCATCTTGGAGGACTAACCTGCACCTCTTAACTCCCACAGGAGTCATCTGTGCGGGGCCAAAGGCAGCATAGCATGATACAATCTCAAAGCATCCCTAGCCGGGATCTGTTTGATAGCCATGCTATCAAAGCACGGCTTTGATATCAAAGTTTGTGTGCAGCCTTGTCGCTTCATGTGTGAACTGCAGAAACAGAGGATTTGAAATATGGTTACTCGCCAAGTGTGGTACTACGTTTGCACACCCATCATCTGATTCATCTTTCCAAGCAGCCACCGGCTCTCCGGTGTCCAGATGAGTCCAGTTTGGATGTTGAGGACAGGGAGGGGGCCTGAACAGAAAGGAAATAGCTTGAAAAGAGCGTGTTCTGCTCAAACCAGGGGGATGCGACAGGACCCTTGCGCAGGCTTCTGCTGTTAGACTTAGCCTGAGTGCTCATCGCTGAGAAATTCAAGGCCAGGCTGGATGAGGCTTTGAGCAACCTGGTCTAGTGGAAGGTGTCCCTGCCCATGGCAGGGGGGTTGGAACTGGATGGTCTTTAAGGGCCTTTCCAACCCAAACCATTCTGTGATTCTATGAAATCTCTCTTGCACGTTCAGCTTTGATCGTAACACAACCTTCCCCACCTGCCGCAACAGGATTAGGTGAGAGATGATCTGTGATAGCTGGCACTGCAAGCCGTGCCGAAAGCCTGGAATCGCACTCAAAGTGGATGAGCGGACGGAGAATGTCTTGATTCCAGTGTCAGTCCTTGCATTAACTTCCCTGAAAATAGCAGTCTCGATGATTCCGTTGGGCTGTATATAGCTTGTATGAGAAACGGGCTGAGCACTGTCTCCCTGTAAGCAAAAGTGGTGTTTTGACAGGATTTAGTTCTCTTCAAAAACACTGCATTACCAAAAATGAACATTGTTGTTCTTCACTGGCACAATTCCTTTCTTTTGTTTCCTGGAAAGCTTGAACGACCCCTTACTGTTGGCAACGGAAAGAAAAGAAAGACCTGAGACTTAAAGCATGTAATTTCCTAGAAAAACAAGATGCATTAGGAAGGGAGCTGGTCCAAGTGCAGGAACCAAGTCTGTTATGTGGTCCTTTTGTACGGTGCCGTTGCGTTGCGGCGTGTCTACAGCGTGTATCTGTGGCAGACCGTCGCTGGAGCGTTTCATCGCCTCCTGCGCAGGACAGCTTCATAAGCATGCAGAAGTGGTGGTTGTTTTGACAACTGTATACTAAATTTATCTGGAAATAAAGGGAAAAATTTAGTCTTGCGTTGCTATGTGCGCCTCGTGTTTTATTTATAGCTTCTTAGCCAAACCTGCTGACAGGATATATCTAACTTACTGCCTGGGGAATGAAGGGAGGTAGGATTGTACCAGCCGCTGCCTGGAGAAGGCATTCCAGAGGCTCTGTGAAACTTTACGTGAGGCAGAAAGAGTGCAGGCAGATGGCAGCTGCTCTAATTAAGACTTACTGTCTCTGTCTTTCTTCCTGCTGCTGTGGCTTTTAAGGTATCTCTCTTCTTTTTAACACCAGAGGAATTTTAGTGATTTATTATCTGTACAGCGTGGTGTGTATTATATTCCACTGATAAACGAGCTTCAGCCCACTGAAGCAAATGTCTTGGATCTTCAGTAAATTGGACTATGAGATGACAGGTCTCCCCAGACAATGGCAGCTGAGGATGTGTAAATGAAGTTGCCATTTACGGTTAGTTATTACCCTTCACCGGGATCTTTTGAACTGAGGCTTAGAAAACACGTTGATGGTCTGCACAGTCGCTAGACCAAGGAGAGGCTCCGTAGCATATTGGCGTTAAAAACACGCGTTGCCTGCGGGTGCTCCTCGTGCTGGAGTGCAGTTAGCACAGCTGAGCATCAGCTCATCTTTTTCTGTTAAGTGTTGGGGGTGTCTTGTCGGGGTTGGTTTGTGGGTTGGGGTTTGGGTTTATTCTGGCGGTGGTTCGGGGGTTGGTTTTGGAAGCGCGGCGGGCGTTTGGAGCGGGTTAGTGGGATGCCCGCTGGCGGCGCTCGCCGCGTCTCTACCCTCACAGACGGACATGCCAGAATACTTCAGCGTTTGAAACCAAGTCTGTTTCTTCCCTTCGTGCGGGGGCTTTGCCCAGGGTTTGTTCATTGGGATGGAAAACGAGGGTTGCTTTGGTGTTTCAGAATTTCAGAAGCTGTGGAGGAGCATTCCCGTGGATTCTATGGATGAGGAGAAAATTGAAGAATATCTGAAACGACAGGGTATTTCTTCCATGCAAGAAACTGGACCAAAGAGAATAGTAAGAGATACAAATTACAGATCTTTCTAGGAGATTCCCCCTTCCTGACCCCGCAGTGTTAATTCCAAAACACGCTGGTGAGCCTATGCACAGCTGCTTTCTGTAGCTCGGGGAAGTGTGACCAGTTTTAAGAAGTTGCAAAAAACAAGTGCTGTAGCCAGCAGTCAGTGTTTTTATAACTCGTTTGAGCCAGCGTAATCCAAGCAGCATCAAGAAGAGGGCAAATGCCAGAAGTCCCTGTGAGCTCTAAAATGGAAGCTTCTACTTAAAGCTGTACAATACATTAGGAGTAGAACAACAGCAACTTCTTTGGGGGGGGGATGTTAACTTTTTCTTTTCTGCTAAATAGCTTTGAAATCCCGATGGGCACCGTGTAACCTGCCTCCCACCACACACACACGCACACACTGCTCTCCAAACTGGGTGCAATACGCTCGTGCTTTCCTGGGAGGCCAAAATGGCTGCAAGGTCTCTCCAAAGATGCCTTCTTTCTGGCTTCAAACAATTATTTTTTTTTACATTTATTTTTTATGTGATACACCCTGTCTTTTCTCTTCTGCACTTGCCTTCAGACTGTTCTTTCATGAGACCCGTTCTGTGTAATGGTGGATAGAATTACGGGGCACGTATCTGCTTCTGTAGCTGCACGGGAGGGTTTGGCAACCTTTCTTACATAGTGTGCGTGGGATACGGAGGCTCTGCTCTGTCCCCAGGGTCATCTCCCGGCCTGGATTTGAACTGAATGCTGTTGCTTGCTGTTGCTTCTTGCAAAAACAAGCAAGCACCTTCCCCTGGTCTCTGCAGAAGTGTTGACTAGCTTGGTGTCCCACTACAGGTCAAACGTCGCAGCTGGAGGGCAGATCTTTTGACTCCTGTTTTCTTTCTTCTTGTAGGCTCCTATTCAGAGGAGGAAGAAACCTGCTTCTCAGAAGAAACGTCGATTTAAGACTCACAATGACCACTTGGCTGGAGTATTAAAAGATTACTCTGATGTCGTTCCTGGCAAGCAGTGACCGGTTGAATTCTGGAGCAAACACGCATTTTTATACAGGCTTTTTGCCACTCAAGCTCAGTGTCTGCTCGCAGAAAGACTGTCTGTGTATAGTCATGTGATGTGTTTCCCCCATCCCAGCCACTGCCGAGATGAAACAGGTCAGTTTAAGAGCGAGTAGGAACTACTAAATTTAGCGCTAAATTTAATTAGCTAATGGGAAATGTGTCTTTAAGTAAGAGGTTCTCGGTAGTTGCCTCTTGGCATAGGGTGATAAATGGTGCTCAGTATGTAATGCAGGAGTTCCTATTCGGTGCTTAACTCTGCTTTTACGTTGCTTAATGGGTGTTTACCTGGAACTACCTACAAGAGGCTTTCCAGTAGAATTATTCAATTCTAAATACCAATACTCAATCAAATTCAGCATTTGTTTTACTTATTTCAGGAAAACCTTTTCCTAAAATCACTGCAGGCGAGTTTCTTTCCCAGTCAAATTCTCCCATGGTTTGTATGCTTCTTCCTTGCCGCGGGACTGAGCTTTGCTGAACGGCGGTGATATCTGAGGCTCAAACTCAGAAACAACCCTCTCCCCGACTCCCAGCGGGCTGCAGGATGGCAGTGCAGCTGTAGCTTCCTGATGCTAATCAGAAATTGCCCTCGGCAATTTCTCTTCACTGTAGTGGATGCACTTGTGTTGCACAGTTCTACTCTATGGACAGGAGGGAAATAAAGTGACGGTGTAAGACTGAAGCAATTTTTCTTCTTTTTTTAAAGTAATAAACTTAACGATGCTGGTTTCTAGTGTTGCTTCCTTAAAGAATGAGAGAACATCTTTTGTGCTTGTTGCGTTTTCCTTTTCAAGGAGGTAAAGGGATCTTTGCTATATTTTTGTCTTCTCAATGACTTATTGTTCTGGGCTAACAGTGTCATCCTCTTGGTTGGGCAGGGGGAGAGGAACCACCTTAAATGAAAGCTCCCTGCAGATGCCTGATGTTCTGCGCAGCACAGACTAACATGGAATGTGGCCAAAATATGTCCTCTTTATAACTTATTTTTACGTACTGAACCAGAGTCAGTCAATGCCGATATTGTTTTCACGGCACTGTGGGAGAGGAGCTGTTGCTCTGCTCCTCTAGGGTTAGGATCAAAGGTAGAATAGGTGACTGTGATATCCCACCGACAGTAGGTCGCTGCTGCGTGCACGTGAGCTGTTGTCTTGCTTGATGTATCGGGGGTTGAAGCAGAGGCCATCGGATCTGGACACATGAATAAGGCTTTGTTGCTGTGGCACTGAACAAGTTCTCTCTGCTTGGGGAAGCGCAGGAGGAGAAATGTATTGCTGGAAGTGTAGCATTTATCCTCCTGACTGTAAAGACAGCTCTTTTGAGAAACAGACAATACTTCCAGCATTGCACGTGTCAGCCCTGTTTAAAGAGTTGCTAAATGCTGGTAGGAAGTTTCTTGTATTATTTTATATCTATATATAGATACGTGTAGAGATACATATTTCATGCTGCTCTAGCTGGTTTTGAAACTGCTTTTCTTTCCTATATCTTCCAGGTCAGCACAAGCAATTCCTCCTAGAGCTTTTCAGTTTTCTGTTGCAGCTCTGCTTTAAAGCACCCGCGGCACACTTGGAAAACCGTTCACTTGTCTTCTGTCGTCTCTGCTCAAAAAAAAAAAAGGTTCCCTTCCATCTGCTGCATTTTCGAGCAGGGACTTTTCTTTTTTTTTTTTTTTTCTTTGGTGGCGGTGCTCGGACAAAAGCAGAGCTCTTGGTGAGCTCTGAGTTGCCTTCCATACCTTTGGGAGTTTTTATGGGTTACCTTCCCAGTCATCTTACACTACCCTTTCTCTGTGAACCAAAGGTGGCAAAGCAGACTGTAAGGTAGGCTACCTGTTTTGTTTCTCTGCTCAAGTGATTAAGATAATAAGGGAATGTCTAACAAAAACACCTCCAACTTCTTGCAAAGATTAAAAATATGTTAGGTCAAAACACAGGAGAGCAGGAAAAGAAGATGGACTACCCACCCCGTGTGCTGTGCTGGCATTGTCAGGCTCCAGTGTTCAAAGGAACAAAATAGTCCAGTTGATCTCCAGCTGGAAAGACTGGATTAGATGCTTTGTCACACTGGAGGAAGTCTTTTCTGCTGTACTAGCAGAGAGGGCATAACATTTTACAGCTTCTTAAGGTACAGTCTCAAAAATAGCTGGAGGGAAGGTCACGTTCGCCTGTTAGAGGCGGCATGGAATATAGACAGGCAGTTTTGAAGAAGTTCAAAAACTAAGCATGAGCTCTTCTCTTTAGTGTGGGTGTCAGGAGCTGGGTTTTGTTTCTCTGTCAAGAAGCTCCCAGCGGTCCTTACGGGTTTTTTCCAAGACCTCTTAAAAGTCAAATGATGCAACTTGAAAAATGTCTCAGACTATATCAACTGGAGTCTGTTTGCTGAAAGCATTTTAGTACCACCCTAGTCCACTTCCGTCTCTTCACAGCATCCAAATCAGGCTTTTTGCTCAAGTTCAGCATAAGAGTTCACAGCTGTGAATAACTTCTTCATCTTCCTCCTGGGTCTTCTCATGTGTTTGTGTCTGGCAAGATGGTTCTCCCAGTGGCCAAAACCACCATGTTCTCAGCTTGTTTTCTTTGGCAAAACCCTTCTTCCCTCAGTCTGGCAGTGCGAAGGGCTGCTGAGAGGCATCGTGCTCTCTCCTGAGGGGAGTGAGCCTCTTACTCCATTTTTCTCTTCCTTCCCTGGAAGCGTCTGCTGCTAACCAGGAAGATAAGGGGACTGGGGCTGCCCTTGGCAGACAGAACATAGAATAGAACGTTCCAGTCGGAAGAGGCCTACAGCAATCGTCTAGTCCATGGCAGGCACCTTCATCTCATGCATTTTAGGAAGGCTCTTTGGCAAACCCATCTCAGTGTGGTCTTTACCTCTCCCTACCAGGTGAGGACTTGCCTCTTTCACTCTCCTGAGGCTCCTCAGGCGATGCATGTCCTGTCCAGCAAGGATGATGTTCCCTCAGCTCAAGGATTCAGTGTGTCAGTCCTGGCGGGGCTGCCTGTTAAGCCTTTGTAACCCTCTGGAGCAATGGAGGAATGCAGGCACTGATGAGTGGTTCTTCTGGTGTAGCATCCTTCTCTTCTTTCCCTGCTATATCAGCCAGGAGCAGAGATGCTGCTGGACATGCAGACAGGGCCCTAGGGAAAAGGAAGATGCTCTTTCTCCGTGATGGGAGCTCTCCAAGATACATCTTGGCTGTCTACATTGTCCTTTCACTTGCACCATTGAATCTTGAGCCTGTGAGGACAGCGTCTCCAGCAGTTGCTAGTGCAGTTCCCAAGAGAACACAGCTCTTCTGAGGTCTGCAAGCAGCCAGAGTCATGCACTCGGTCCTCTGTTTCCCCTCGATAGTACACTAGTTCATCGTGTTGTGAGGGAGGTGTGCCGATGCCACCGTGATGAAACTGGAGGAGGAGGGAGACAGTGGGTAAGCCGGGTCGCAGTGCTGGATAGCTCTTCCTCTCTAGCCAGGCCTTGCGGGTCTGGGATTTGCTTCTGAAGAAGTATCCTCGTAGGGCGCCTGTTAGCAGTGTCAGCGCTCCTGCCCATGGGGATGTGGGGCTGCACTGGCCCTTCAAGAGGAGCTCTTTTGGATGTCTTGGTGTCTGTATACGTGAACCAGACCTTTTATTTCATCTGCTCCGCTTCACCCCCAGAGTACAAGCACTGTTGTCTTTTTTAGGTACAAGCTGAATAGCCCAGGGGTGTCACACTTCTAAACATGGAGCTCCACTGGCTTCTCTCCTAAAAGTTGCTCTGTCTGAAGAGTTATTCTACCTTCTCCTCCGTTACTATGATCATTCTGGAAGGGGATGGAAAACAGCAGGATTTTGTATGGTTGAATGAGAAAACTGACATAAGATGGTGTGTACCAGAGCTAATCTATAATTCATCATGATCATTCAAGGCTTTTAGAGAGCAGAGGGGGGAGAGGCAAGGGAGCCCTGGCAAATGGTATAAAGACCCGGCACGTGGATGTAGCCAGCGCGGGCTGTCACTTCACATGAGCACAGGCAGGCGGTGCAGGGCCGCTGGGGAGAGCTGGGCTCCCGGTACCTGCTGATGAGGAGGGGCTGCTTTCGTAGATGACTAGAAGCAACTATGGCACTGACATCTCATTATTTCCAGCTTTGTTGCTTGCTTTCCGGTCGCTGCTAATGTAGCAGGCCCAAATTCCTCTGTGTGTTAGTGCCTCGGGGGCCTCTGGCAGCTACAGCATCTGGGGGAGGATGTCCAGTAGGGTTGAGTGCTTGTTGTTGACTGTTTAAGACCTACAGGGCTAACCGCTAACGATCATCAGGGGAAGGAGAGCTCAGCCCCCAGTCTGCTGGTCCTGGCTTTCTACTGCTGGCAGAGTCAGGGATACAGCTGGATCATCAAGGCCCACTGCTGAGTTGTCACCAAGAGAGGGATCAGCCTGACAACAGCATTCCCTGTGCCTCAGGTAGCTCGTGTTGCTACAGCACTGCCCAGCCTGGCTCTAGGGGTGCGTGCAGAAGGCAGCGCAGCGCCAGCTGGGAGCCCTGGGCTGGTGTTCTGTTGTAGTGCGGAAGGCCAGGTGGCTGGGGGCTCAGTCTGCTTCTGTGCTGCTCCTCAGGTCTGTTCTGGCTCCATAGGTGCGTTCCTGTGTCTGTCTTGCCAGTCCTGCAGAGGCTGTCTGGGCACATCCCTGTAAAGCAGATAAGCAAGAACAGCAGTTCCACAGGAGAGAGGGCCCTTGGAAGGACGTGAATTCTTGTCGTGCTGGGTATTGCGTAGCTGTAGCTGCTCTCTTCCCGAACGAGGCCAACGCGACCAGCAGAGCAAGGGTAGCTGGTGGCTCCCTGCTCAGCGCTGGGGAGGTCACACCTGGAAATAGTGTCCAGTTTGGGCCTCTCCCACCGTTCAAGAGGAGGCTGGGGAGGGTCTGGTTGGACCCTCTGGGCTGGTCAGGGCGGGGAGCAGAGGGCCTGAGAGTGGGGAGCTGGGACAGCTCGGTGTGGGAAAGAGGTGAGTGGGATCATATCACAGGTACAGCAGTGTGATGGGCAGTTAGGAAGATGATGTGGGCAAAGCTTTTTTTTGGCAGCCATGGCAGATGACGTAACAGGGGAATGTGGAAAGTTTGTCTTGGATATTGGGGGTGGGGAGGGGGAAAGCTGGTGGGGAGGTGTCTCCATCCATGGAGGTTTCAAGCATCACCCAGACAAGACCAGGCTGCCCTGATCTCTTGCTGGCAGCAGTCCTGGTGCATGAGAGAGTGTTGGATCAGAGACCTCCTGAGGCCCCTTTGACCCAAGTGCTCCTGTGGGTCCGAGCTCCCATTTCTGTGGTGCCACACAGCTCGCTGTAAGAGCAGTTCTCCTTGTTTCTTGGTGGCTCGCTTTCTGCTGCTTTGATCTGCGAGTGTCTGCAGCAGCCTCTGTGTTACCCAGCAGGACAGAAAAAAACAGCCATGACTCTGAAAACCCATAACGCTTCTGTGGTTGGGACCCACGTGTTGGACCCCACCAGCCTTATGGGTGCAGAGAGCAAAAAGGATGGGTAAGGTGGGAGGCTGTCCTTCCATTGTTATTTTTAAGTTTATTTTTTTCTTAACTATACCTGCACTTCTGGGCTTACATCCAAGGCCTGAAGTACTTGTGCGATTCCCTCCTGCCTCCATCAGTTATGCTGTATTCTCTATTCCCTCCTGAGCTAGTTATTAATTATGAAGACTGCAGAGATGAAGTCCAGACTCTGCTAATGGTTGACTTCCCTATGTTTTAGAAGCAGCATTTCAGGGATCTGCTAATGGTATTTCTTAGCTTTGCTTTTTCAGCTCCAGCACTGTCTTGGTTTCTAGCCTGAGCGTGGCAGCACGGCAGGTCAGGGTGTTTAAATGTTGGCTGAAGCCTGGCTTCCTGGGCAGCCTGCAGTCGCAGGGCACACCTCTGTGGCACCCTGCTCGTCTCCCCGGTGGCAGCCCTGGCTCTGGGCTGCAGGCACGGCCCCGAGGCAAACCACAGGCCTTCAGGTGTGCTGTGCCATCTCCTGTGTGAAGTTGTCCTGGTCCTTCCTGGAGTGATGGGATGGCTGATGCTCCCAGGCGCGTGGAGCCTTTCCGTGCTGGCAGGGAGCAGAGAGCAGCATTCAGGTGGTATGGTGACCCTTGCTGGCTGACGCCTCCCAGCTTCCCAAGCTTCAAGAATCAGATCCATGGTGAGTGCTGCGCCCTGGTCCTAGCTGTCCTCACAAAGCCGCTGCTTTGCTCTTAGCCCCTGTCTTCCCTCTCAGCCTCTAAAGCTGCCTGGCCAAACCCCGGTGCTATCTCATCTTTCCCCTCCCAGCCTCGTTATTCCTTCCCAAGGAGACCCGCAGGAGCGGGTGCAGGGCTCGCTCCTCCCGGCCCTGTCCAGGCTGCGGGTGCTACTGGTGGGCCTCGGTGCCGGCTCTGTCTGCCCTTTGCCCCGGCTGGCCCATCTCCATTGCCGCCGCTGGATCCCTGACTCCCTGCTGCCCGGCTGCCTTCGCTGCTGTCTGCACAGGCTGCCTGCCCCCCGTACAAATGCTCTGGGAGGTACAGCTCCCCTTCTCCCATCTTCTTCCTGTTCTTCTGCCGCTCAATTGTGTCTGTCTGATGTGTGGAGTTAGGGCTGTGTTTTTCTCTCCAGACCCTGCCTGTCTGTTCCCTGCCTTTGCCGTCGCCTCCAGCCTGCTGCAGGTAACATCTCTAGACAGGGATGCAGGGATTCGTAGGAAGGAGCTCGCATCCCCCCTGCCTGAGCTTAGCCTTGGTGCTGTGGGGAAGGGGAGAGAAAGACTTGGAAAAGTGGAAAAGACGGGAGAAATATTGTCACTTTGGTTTTTCCAGCTCTGCCTGCTCGTACCCCCCGGGACATATCCCTGGCATCGGATGCCAGCACTGGCCCAGGCGTCCCCAGTCCCGTTTTGCAATCTCCCAGCAGCTCGGGCCTTCCTGTAAGCGCACTGACGGTCACAGGGAAGGAATGTTCCCCCGCCGCATGGGGAAAGGTCACCACGGGCAAAGGGGATGCTGGAGCGGGGCAAGCAGCTTGCCGCTCCCGCCCTTCGCTGACGAGGGCAGCGCCGATCAGCACGGAGCCCAGAGCTTATGTGGGAAATGAAAAAAAGGGTTGGTTCAAGACGTTAAATATTTTCAGCCCCGCTTCCTTTGCGGGGCAGATCTCGGAGCAGATGCCATGCCCAGGCAAAGTCCAGGAGGATGTGTGTGTGTGCCGTTGCTTTCTTAGCGGGAGGACATTTGCTGTTGCACCCGCTCCCGCAAGCATCTGTGTGTCTCGCTGCCTGGGACAGCAGCATCGGCCGGCTGCTGACGCTCGGAGTAGCAGCTGGGCTGAGCGATGTGTTCGCTCTTCCCTCCCCACCCCAGGGAACGAAAAGGAAGCTGCGGGGGAATTAGCGTCCAACATTAAGGGCTTAACTCCCCGGCTCATCCCTGCTAGCCAGGGTGTTCAGGTAACACCACTGTGCCTTTTTCTTCTGCCCTGGATGCTGTATCCTGCTCCAAGAACACCCTTCACACGCCATTCCCCCGGCTGCACGTGTGAGGCTGGAGCTTGCTCCTGGTACGCTGTTTTCGGAGTCGGGCCTGTTGGCTGAGGCTCCTGGGGACGCCGGTCACATTTATCGGGGCGGGGAGGCGGAGCAGAGGAAGGAGGAGGAATTTCTAGGTTGGGCTTATGAACCAAGTTTTTCAAAATTGTGTGTTTAAAAAAAAAAAACACTAATAATCTGGCCCTTTGTCTCTAGGTTACGTTTGCCTCCGCTGTGACTGAGCTCATGGAAAATCGCAGCTTAGCTCCTGCGCTCAGTGCCAAGATTACTAACCGATAACATCTCTGTAAACTTGGAGTCATTTCTTTAAAGCCTGCTGATCCTTCCAGCCTGGATTTTGGAGCTTTCCTAGAGATCCAAGCGAGCCATGCTGGATGATGGTATCTGCCCTGAAAAATCTCAGGAGCCGTTGCCTTCAAATATCCCGAGGGAGGAAGGAGGCTCCTGTTCCCTGAGGCCCCGGGGGGTGTGTGTTGGGATCCTTCTCCCTTTCCTAACCAGATACTCAGCACACAGCAACGCTCTGCATGTAACTTACAATAATCACTGCTTTTATTTTTAAAAAATTACAATAGAAAAGTACCTTTGAACATATTTCCAAAAGCGGAGTAGACAATGTGGAAGCTTCTCTCCTCTCCACAAAACAAAGTACAGGAAATAGTTTGCTAAAAGAGTCAGTCCGTTGCTTGGAAACGCTGGTATCGTTCCTTACAGAGCCGCTCAGAGGTTCGTCTGGGAATTGATTTCTTCGCATGTCACCTTTATCAATCCCGGTGGGACAGATTCCCATCACACCATCTCATCCCCCGCGCCGGCTCCCGCAGCCGACATCTCAGCCATCTTATTTCGGCCCACCCACGGAATAAAAGGAAGGAGGAAGAAAAAAGTTTATGATGTTTTAACAAGGCCACGGGCACGGTCCTCAGTGCAGCTGGGAAACGGGCTGCGGCGAAGCCCGGGCAGCGGCCGAGCTCCCTGTACTCTGCAGCACGGATGGAGGCTGGAGGGGGAGAGGCAATGACGGGAGAAGTTTTGCGCCTCCTTTTGCAAGAAACTGAAATCTGTCTGAGGTTTGGGTTTGCTTTGCTCTTCCCACCTTCCTCCCGGAGCGGGGAGAAGGGGAGGCCGCTGTGTGGAGCGGTCTCTTTGCTGGCACGCTATCTCTGTAAAGGGCACAGATAACGCCCCCCGGGTGTTAGCAGCCTCCCTTCTCGTCTCTGCGCGCGGAAACAGGGAAACGCTGCGCTGCCGGCCGCCGGAGCGGCGCAACCTCGACGCTAAACCCCAGTTCAGCCCAGCGCTTTGTGAGCTGGCGAACTGAGGGTTTGGGGTTTTTTTTTTTTCCCCCTCTTTCTCATACAGCAGTTTACGTTGCCCGTAACAACCTCATGGCAAGAGGAGGAGGCAAATTGTCACCTTGCTACATGCGCGGGGCTGTCTGCGCCCATCCCTGATCCGAGGCGTTGCACCGTGCCGGAGCTCTGCGCAGCAAGCTGTTCGCAGAGCCCCACCCGAAGGCAAAAAACACCACCATAAGGAAGTTGCCGATTGTCCCGCCTGGTCATCGCTCGGTACAACTGGGAAGAAAACGGTAATACTGTACGTGTCTGCAGGCATCTTGCCGGCACAGCTGGAGCACAGTTCCTGTGCCGGAGGGAGCACAATCCCTACGAACCCGACGCGCGCGTCTCGGCATCTGCACGCGCGTGAACGTGGTGCCTGCGACGTGCGGGGCGGGGGGAGGTACGGATTCTTAATTACACGCGTTCGACAGGCCAGCACAAAACCTGCGGTCCGACCCAGTGTAAGATTGTCCTATTTAGGAGGTTTGGTACAAAAATACTTGCTCTCAGGTTTTTTTTTTGTAGTCTGCTTTCCTATGGTTCTGTTTGAAAAGGCTTTTCAAACACTACAGCAGTGCCTGTCAAACC
>NW_010243624.1:2371-2988 GCF_000690775.1 Eurypyga helias | reverse complement strand
ACTCTTTCTTACAAATATACAGTGTAAAAGAGGAAAATATTATTACTAGGTATGCTTTTCGTTTTTCTTCTAGGAGAGCAGATGTGTGATAGAGGCTGTGGGAAAGTCTTGGAGGAATCCAAACTTGTGTGAGGTTTGTTTTCTTTTTTTTCAAGCCTGTAACAACAGAGAGAGGTGTTAAAAAAAAAAAGAGCCGCAATCTTGGGCTGAGACAAAGCGGAAAAGGGGCTGTGGTTGGTCTCTCCCTTCATGGGGAAGCTCCCGTGCCGCAGCCTGGGGGAAAGGGAGGATTGTTTTGGAAACGGGCGAGGAAGAGAGATGGGACATTGTTCCAAGGATAGTTATTTAACAGGGAAAAGGGAAGGTGGGAAATGCCTGTGGGGAGAAAGGGGCAGAGGGGAAGGAGCCCACTGGTCCCAGTTGGCCCCTCCCGGTGGCTGTGGTCCCTGGGGTTTTAACTGAGGAGCAGTTCCCAGCTCGGCTGGGAAGCTGAGAGTTAAGTTGGAGTTGAATTTTGCACTTAAGAGGAATTCAGCCTCTGTTGATCCAAGGCAGGAAGCGAGGAGGGCAGAGATGAGATTACCGGGGGTAATTCAAAGCCGAGAGGCATTCCTCGG
>NW_010243624.1:1537-2318 GCF_000690775.1 Eurypyga helias | reverse complement strand
ATAAACGCGGGAACGGCGGAGCCGTGGTTCCGTGCTGGAGCGGGCGGCAGCAATGCCACCCTGCAGGGATCAATCCCAGTGATGTGCCTATTTCCTCGGGGACATTGTGTTGGTTTCCTCGCCCCTCTACCCCTCCTCAAAGCAGCAAAGCCCAAGGGGCCGCATCCCCCCACCCCACCCCGGCACAGCCAGGCGCCGTGCCGCAGCCTTACCAGCACACTGTGGTTTTGCGGAGAGCACGCCAACCCAGTAGCCGCCTTGGAAGACTCCGTTAATACCCACAAGACTGACTGTAGGCCACCATCACACACCTGAGACCTGCGGGAGGGCACAGCGGAGGGTTAGGGGTGCTGGCAGCCTTAGGGATGCTGGCAGCTGGGGCTGAGCTCGGTGCTGCGGGAGGAGGGTTTTTTGCCTTTTTTTGACTCCGTGTGGCAGAAACAGGAAGGATGCAGGTGGGAGAGCCAGGGCAGCAGCAAAACCCTTCGCTGGGCTCTGCTGTAGCCCTTCCTCACGGAGGGAGCCTGGCAGGGAGCCGGGAGGTCGCTGACCTTCCATCCTCGCCGCCCGTTGCAGCTACTGGGGTTACTGCGGGCAGGTGGACCTGTTCCAATGGATTTACTCATCTCCCCTTCCCAAATATGGCTCTGCTTGCATTTTAGCTGGAAACATTGGCACAATCCGTATTTTGGAAGAACCACTGGTTCCCAAAGCCTCGCCACTCCCTATTTTTATCTGCTGGGCCTAAAATAGCTGGTAAATGTTTTGTGGATCCAAGTAC
>NW_010243624.1:0-1522 GCF_000690775.1 Eurypyga helias | reverse complement strand
CGGCCCCACCCGCGGCCGGTCCCCCGGCCTTCCATGGGCGCGTGAGCCTCGTGGCCATGGCACTGGGTGGACAAGCAGAGCGGCGGCACAGGCGGCCAATGCCAGAGCCTCGCCACCTCCTGCTGGGATTTCTCCCGTCGGGCATCGGCAGCGTGGCGGGGGATGGCAGCTGGGATGGTCAGGCCAGTTGGGCTCACGGGGAAAGGAGGGCGCCTGGACCTGCCGGAAAGCGGCCTCGCCAGCATGGGCATAGGGTCTGGTCACCCACCCCGTGCTGCCAGAGACCCCGAGAGTGGTGGCAGGGGAGCTCAGGGGAAGGATGGAGGTGGCCCCCAGCCCACCACGCTGGCACAGGACAGGAGCGGAGAGGCGGCACTCACCCGGCATTCAGCAGAACTGACGGGACTTCCAGCCCTGAGAACCAGCCTCGGAGGGAGGGAGCCAGCGCATCTGCAAGGATAAGAGGGGCACAAGGTGAGAGGGGTGGTGGACGCGCACCCTGGAAAGAGCCGGCTGCCTCTGGGCAACCTTTCCCAGCCTTCCCCAGGCACTGGGCAGAGGGACGTAAAAACAAAAACACTACAGCCATCCAAGCATCCAAGAGTGGCCCCCGGCATCGCTGCAGGAGGTGGGCTTATCCCTCTAAACGCCTGCAGAGCCCCCACCATCCTCCCTACCGTGCTGGCTCTATAACTGTGGCCGATGGTATTTCCTCCGACAGTGTCTAACATGAGGTCTCAGCCTGGGTTTTCCTGGGGGGCCCTCGGAGCCTCCTTACACCTCCGTTTCCATCGCTGGCCATCTCCGTGGCCTCCCGAGCAGCGCAGGTGCTGCCTGTTAGCGGTTATTTGACAAGGCAAGTACGTAGCTGCAATAATATTTACCGCTGCTCTTCCTATAAACAGCAGGGCCAGAAAAGCCGGAGTTAGATCCAAAAGCTGTGTCTGGTTTGCACGCCAGGCGCTTTTCCTCACCCTCCAGCTCAAACCAGTCCCTGGCTGCCTCCAGCTCCCAGCGATGGCGGCTCCGGATAACCCGGTTCAATCCCAGCAGGCTGGGGCCAAAAGCCTTTAGGATGCGGCTTAGCCGGCAAATCTGTTCCCATGTGCTTGTTTCCTCCTGCTCAGCGCCAAGCCGGAGAAGGCAGTGCGGAGCGAAAGCCGGGATGATGTCCGGTGCAGCTGCTGGGGAGGCAGCCACCCGTCCCATCCACCCCCCCACGGCGGGAGTCTCTTCCCAGCATCCCACGATGCTGCTCTGGGAAGCGTCCCGGAGGCTGGCACTGCAAAGAACTCCTCTGCTACCTCTATTTCCATTTCCAATCCTTCTTTTCGTGTCCCCGCTGCTCTCCTGGGGCGGGCGGTTAATTTTTAACAGCCACGCGCTGCCGCGGGGGCCGCTGGCGCTTGGCTGAAAAGCCCTTCTGACGAGAGGGTGCCTCGTCAGTAAAGGACGGGTCCTCCGTTCACGCGGCGCTTGCCCTCTCCTCCCCGTCGGAGCCGCTCTGCTTCGCTCGCGCCTG
>NW_010243623.1:308-8729 GCF_000690775.1 Eurypyga helias | reverse complement strand
AAACCATTCTGTGATTCTACGAAGGGAACATGCTACAGAGGGAAAAGCATTCGGAGCAGACAATAAAGGGAGGAAAGGCAGAATTACCATCACTGGACAATAACATGCCTGGCTGCCATCTCTGCCTCCTGCAGCTCTGCTGCTTCCCAGAGCGATCCTCAATCCTTCCTCAGCATTTCCCCTGACCCACTGATTAAGCCTTTTATCCTTCATCCCACTACAAGAGCACGAACCGTCACCTTACAGAAGGTGAAACGTGAGCTGCTTATCCAGCACAGCCTGGGGTGGATCCCAAGCAGCCAGCTCCACAGGGCAGGACACCGCTCTGCAACACTTCCCTTGGGATCACGCTTTCCAGCCGGGCAGGGGAACACACGTCCCCTTCCCCTCACAGGACAGGGGAACACATCCCCTTCCCGTCGTGCCGACACAAGCCTGTCCCAACAGCATTTGGCTCCAGTGCCAAACCCATCAGGTTTGGCTATTCCTGTGGATTTTCCACGCGCTTTGGTAATTTCGAATCTCCGTATCAGCAAGTCGCCGGTAACGTCAGCTCACGGACATAAAAGGAGGCTTCCAGCAGCACGGAAAGGCACTGGGCAATTCCGGTTGGAGCCAGCATCATCTCAGCAGGGCAGCCCGGGGAAGTCGCTTGATGTTTCGATAGTCTAGTTCCTGTGCCTTAACACATGCTTTTGTGGGAGGAGCGTAGAGAAACCAAAAAACACTAATGACTTACTCCCCCACATACTAGAAATCTCAGGATTCTAGAAATCAAGCCTTTTCTTACTAAAAATGCTTCCCCAAAACCCCTCTGACAATACCTGAAAGGCCACCCGCTGCCCTTCCCGTTGCTTCGTTCAATTTTTTTAAGCAAAATCAGGGTCAGGTTAAGCATCTGAGCTAAGCTTCTATTTAAAGAAGAGCCAGGAGGATGGAACAGCAGATTCTTTAGCACAATGCTACTCACAAAGAGGAGATGGACAGACACATCCAAAGCCTGAGGCTGCAAGCTCTGCTGTGCTTGATGTAATTATTAGGATGCCGCAGCGGGAGGAAGGAGGCAATTACTAATAGGGGAGAAAAGCCTGTTAAGAAGCACTGGCTAAGCTCACAGAAAACTAATAAGAGACTAAGCCTTGGAAATGCTCCTGTGTTTGCAGGTAGAGTCTTCCTCCAGCCCCTCTCGGAGCCGAGACGAGAAGCCTCACCATCAGCGGAGCAGGGAGACAGGCACCTGCCCCCGTGCCGGAAGCACGCTCCAGTTTCTCCCGCTTTCTAGCTCCAGGCAGGGTCTCCAGAGGAACCTCTCTGCTTCCAGCTGAGCAAGGCTGACGCAAAAACTCCCTGCCACACGGGAGAGGGATGAAATCAAGTATCTAGAGCTGGGTAACGAGCTCAAACGCCCGGCAGGTAGCGGTATGTGGGAAGCAGCTGCGTCGCCCCCGAACTCGGGAACGGTTCACTTCGGACCCCCGGTGCTGGTAGGAAAGAAAGTGCTTTTCCCGGCACCTACTATCCTGCTCCAGACTTCCTGCTGTGCTGCTTGCGACAAAGCACGGGCCTGACTGCACGGCAAGCTGATCAGCACCCTACGGCGAGCTGGAAGGAACAGAACCGCCCGTTGTAAGAGCACTCGGTGCTCTGCTGCCTGGCCCCAAGGGCTCCGCTCCCCCGGGGCCGACGGGAGGGCAGTCGGCGACAGCAGGACCAGCTCCACGCAGGGCTCTAAACGCCCCGTGGTGTTCAGGCCAGCCCCAAGCAGCCTCTTTTACACCCCGTTATTACTGGGAGGCACGTGCGTGGGGAACGGCAGCCTTGAAAAGCAAACGCCGGCTCCCATCACCCCCCAGACCCAGCGAAACAGCGAGGCCCAGGGCCTGGCTGCTGTTTAAGAGTCAGCCTGACTGCTTAATTAAGTGACCTCAGACCTGCCTCCCCAGCCCCTCTGATCTTCCTGAGGGGTGGGTCGCAGTCGCTCTGCAGAATACCAGTGCAGCCCAAGCCTGCCGGGTTCTGTTCCCTGGCTCCCGCAGACACCTCCCATGCCATCTCCCAGGGATCATCATCCGACAGCACATGGCTACCGCTGCTGGCTTTTTTCAGAGAGACAAGAAGAAAAGAGCGCTCTTTCTGCCTGCAGGCAGCTCAAAGGAGGCCCGTCACCTTCCAGGACCAGAGCCTTGTTTTCACAAGGTCCCCGAAAGCTTTCTGGGCAAGCTCGTAGGCAGGGCCTGGGCCGAGCAGCTGCGGGCCAGCAGGCAGCTCTGCGTGTCCTCAGAAGCACTTCCCATTCCAAGAGGAGATAAGCTAATGCAGCCTCCGCGATGAAGCATCCTTCTGATGCTTTTTGTTCTTGTACTTTTATCCGCCCAGGAAATCTCTGCTCAGAGGCAGCATGTTCAAACAGATCCTTTAAAAAAAAAAAAAACCTCCTTGGAGATAATGGGGCCTTCCCCCCCCTCTCAGACAATAGCAAGGATAAAGGGGGAGGATATGGGGGAGGGAGGAGTATGACATTAAAGAGAAAGAAAATTTCCTATTGTCCTGGAACGCTTCTCCACATACTGATCCCATATGGAGCAAATACCGAGGGATATTTCTGTCACCAGGCTGTCCAGAAAACCAGAACTCCCACCCGTTACTAAACGGTCCTAGGTCAATAACCCAGCCCCACGGAACCCCTGCGCTTCGGCTCCACCAGCACCAGCTGACCTCTGAAAAAAATCATCCAGAACCCTTAATTATCAAGAACCAGCTGCGCTAGAAATGTATTTAACATATCCGTTGTTTACCGGTCTGCAATTCAGTGCTTTAACCGGATGCTCTAATAGGAGGAAAAAAGCCAAGTCGAGGTTGCCAGAGCCCCAGCAGAGCTGGAGGAAGGGTATCTAGTGACTTCCATGTGTCTGCTGTCAAAGGAAAGAGGAGTTGAGAGCAATAGCACAGGTACATTAG
Organism: Eurypyga helias; assembly: GCF_000690775.1. NCBI lineage: Eukaryota > Metazoa > Chordata > Aves > Eurypygiformes > Eurypygidae > Eurypyga > Eurypyga helias. The sequence goes on along the minus strand of NW_010243623.1, from coordinate 5,771 downwards.
CATGAGAAGCAGAGAGAATGACTAATAGGAAGAAGCTGAACACTCACTTGTGCTGCCTTATCTGCTGTATTGAAAATCTCTTGGCTGGGTCGTATTCAAGCATCCCTGAAAAGAAGGAAAAAAAGTCCAGGTGTGATCACAGATGCTCTCAGCCAAGTCCAAGCCAGGAAGCATAAAGCTCTACCCTTCCCTCCCCGCTCCCACCCCCAACAGCGACCGGTGGGGCCAGTCCTCCTGGCAGCTTAGGGAGCCTGAGCCTCCAGGAAGGATCTGCTGCATCCCAGGAAGCTCAGCACAAAATCCCAACTTCATTGCTGACTACCTGATCGAGTCTGTTCCTCAGTTTCCCCACCTGCAGGGTGGATACGACCCTTCCCTCCTTCACACTGCGGGGAGAGAAGCTTGCACAGCCCCGGACCGTGGGTCCGAGCGTGTCTCCAGGCAACGAGCATCAAGACTTTGCATTTCGCAGGTCAGGCTCTTGAACTTTCTCCACAGAAGAGCCAAAGGCATAGCGTATATCCAGCTGCTCAGCATCCCAGGAACTCTAATCTAGTGAAATTCTGTCCTGGAAGTATGTTACGAGGGGGTTTGCTCTCACAACGCCGTGTTGCTCTGTTGAGCACTGCTGAGTCTTGCCCGCGTGGCACGAAGGGCAAGGTGTTGGAAGGAGGTGAGAGAACAGGAGGGCCCTGTCTCTTCCGAAAAAAGGAAAGGCTAGGAAGCAGAACAGACCGTTAAACCAGGCTTAAGACAGTCAGGACGAGGAGCAAAGGGTGCAGAGTGCTGAGGAGAGCCAGTACAAGGACACAGCGGAATCACAAGGACCCGAGACACGCCTGGATGGACACCTGGGAAGGAAGGGTGCAAAGAGACAGCGTAGTTCAAGTAAGAAGTTGCAAGGGCTTTGCAGATGAATTTCTGATGCTGCTGAACAAAGGAGAAATTGCCCCCCAGCACACAGAGTAACAAAAGCTGGTCCAGAGCATCCTCCCTGTCAGTTCGGTTTGTACGGCATTACTAACGGTAACGAACACGGGCAAAGAGGAGGGAAAGCACGGAAGGACCCAAGTTATTTTTCCCTCCTGAACCAACGTGCAGTTTGCCACGGCAATTTGGAAAGGTTTGTCAGAGCTGCTGACAGCACTCGTAGCTCTGAGGCAGACGGGGCGACTCCTGATCCATGTTATACCCCGACACATAGGTTACAGAAACACGGGAAGACCTCTCCAGGCTAGAGAGGGTCAAACGCATCACAAGCACTTGGCTTCTTGCATTCAAGGCTCCGGAGCCTTCAGAGCCCAACCCTTCCCAGCTCCTTAAGCACAGCCCTCTGGAAATTCATACTTGCCTTGCCGAGGCCATAAACCCTACCATACGGCTACGCTAGAGCTACACGGCTGAGCCCGACGGAGCTAAAGCGATAGCTCCCTGCTCCAGAGCTCCAAACCCTGAGGAGCTCCTTACCCTGGGTCTCTGCTCCCCGCCATGGGATAAGCCCTACATGGGATGCTAAGCTTAACCTTTGGGATAAGCTCCGCGCAGGCGGAGCTGCAGATGCACACCGCGCGTGGCAGGAGGTGACGAACGCCAGCGACAGCAGCGGGAGCCGAGCAGCTCAGCTGCCAGGCCCGAGGAACACCGCTGCCGGCCTATTTTGGGATGGTGTTACAGTCAGGGTGAGCGAAGGGAAGACAGAGTTGAACCATCTTCAGCGAAGGAGCTGATCCTGAATCTCGCTGTCCTGTGATGCTCGGAGCACAAGACCAAGGTGCTAATTCCAAGGTGCTTCCTCACCCTAGCCAGAGTTAACGACACGATGCCAGAGGAAGCGCTCCTTTTCTCAGCGACCACTGCGAACCAAGCTCCCGTACACTCAAACCCCATCGTCAGCCGAACACCGAGAGCAGCCTGTATCGGGGACTCCCCACAACAAGGGGCCTTGCAACACGCGCTCCCCCACTCTCCCGTACCCCGGCACGTGTCCGCTGCAGCCTCCGCGGAATCGGAGAGCAGCCGAGGTTGGAAGGAGCTGTGTCGATCACCTCCTGCAACCCCCTCGCTCCAAGCAGGGCCAGCTTGCGCAGGACTGCGGCCCGTTGGGTTTCCGATGCCTCTGAGGGTGGAAACTCTACCCCCCCCACCCCGCATCCTGTTCCAGTGCTCAACCACCCTTGTGCTGAAGGAGTTTTCTCACGTTCAGATGTCGTTTCTCCTCACCTTAACAAGAAAAGTAGTCATAACTGAAGACAATACTAATTAATGACCTATTAATGAGATTATTAGACAGCAGCTTCACAGCTGAGCTGCCTCTTATTAAATAGGAGGACTGCAAAGAGACCTTCCATGAAGCCCAGTGGATCCAAGGCAGGTCCTGGCTCGGTTACCGTATTAATGTAACCGGCCACAGGGAAGTCAGGGCACCACCCTCCACCCCCAGCCCCCCTATTTCTTTAAAGACCACATTTCAGGCTGGTTTTGGAGTCCAGCTCGTTATCATCAAGTTGAGGATAAACTTCTGCGCATCCAAGCGGCTCCAACTGGAATCCCCTCATCCAAATCTGAAGTATGGCGGGGTCTTCTCGAGGCTCTTGCACCTCCAGTTTGGGATTAATTTCACTTAATTGGAGTTCCCTCTTAAGCAGCTCACTTTGCCCAAAGGGAAAACTAAACAGACAGCACTTCAAACGCTGTTTGAAGACTGACAGGGCTCAGGTTGGAGGCAGTTTCCAGCGGAAACCGGCACAAGCAGAGGATACGGTCCTCAGGTAAATTATTAAGAGAGGCCTAAGAGCACGGCTACAAATAGCTGTGGTGCCAAGAGCTGCATTCTTCTCAAGCAATTAAAAAGGCATAAAAGAAGATAATTGAGCAAAAAGAGTATTTAATGACAAAGGACCATGTTTTGGGTGATGTTTGAAAGAAAAACGGAAAGTCCAATCAACCCAAAACCTACATCCGTGGGTTCAGCTCTGAGTCACTCGTGGCAGCGCTGTGGCCGGGGACCCGGCCTGAAAAGAGACCAGAGCAGAGACAAACATCACTTTCTGCTCACCCATCGGTCGCCCCAGAGCGTCTGCCCGCAGCAACCCTGCCGCTCTACCACGCAGGGGAAAGATCTCCACGCAGCTCGTCTGCCAGCAAGGAGAGGCGCCAAGGGGGCGATTCTTTGTGAGACTCTGAAGCTCTGCTCCCAGGGTATTCCGGAGGATTCGCTGTGCCCATCCAGGGGATACTGCCCCCATCCCAGCCTCAAACCCATTCCAAGTTATGTCAAGTGACAACGTGGGAACTGGAGAGCACGACCCTGCCTTGAGCTCCAGCCCACACACATCTAACCCGGAGCGAGCACGGCATCGGGCCGGGCGGGAGACCATCGGGGTTTTAGCAGACGCTGTAAGCTTGGGTATTTTGGATGAGAAGCCAGAAGAAATCTAACGGTAAGAGTTAATGACCTCAACCTGGATTTCACTTCAGTCTCCAACTCGGATCAACATTTAGAGCCACCCACACGAAGCAGCGGAAGTCCAACGCGTAACGTGCGACGGGACGCGTTCCCTCTCCATCCTCCCCAAGCACAGCCAGGTGATCTGACCAGAAACTCCCTCCGAGGGCAAACCTGGAGTCTCTGATCAAACACCCGTGGAAAACCCGGCACTGGGTGGGCTACGGACACCAGCCTGCTGCCCCTGGCTGCGGGGTCTCCTTGCTACTGCCGAATTAAAGCGTCCCACTGCCACCCGGACGCGCATCCTCGCAGCCAAAGGTCACGGCAGCGGGAGAACAGAACGCTGAGACTCCAAGCAACTCGTCACAGAGCCCACGGCCAGAGCCTGGAGATCAATCCCGATGCTCCATGCTGAGACCGCAGGCTCAGAGCTTTCTCTTTCAGTGCAAGTACACTGGGAGAAGAAAAGCTGACCTCGTGCATTGTTCTCGTCCAGAAGCAAAGCGCGTGCGAGTTGATAAGCGCAGATGGTGGCAGAACCACCTTCAGGCTATTTATAAATGCTTCCACCCCGACACATCTGCGCTGGCTGCACACACAGAAGCCAGAACAGCACTAGCCCTTCTCTCTTCCACCAGTGAAGAGGATAAATAAGCTTCACCCCTGACTAGGGAGACAGAAAGAGGAGCAGCATCCCAACTAAGCTGCTGAAATACGCTGTCCCACAAGGCTCTTTACAAGGCAAACACCACAGAGAAGCTTCAGGTCCTGTGAATTCTGCTTCTTCTGGAAAGAGGAACGAAGAAATAAAAACAAGCTCAAGGGCGAGGGGCGGAGTAACAAAACCACTAGAAAAGTGGTCAACAGAAGAAACCTTAAAAAGCACATTCTAGCGTGCGCTTCAGAGGCTGACGCCGTGGGCAAGAGCGCTCGTAGCCAGAGAGGAAACAAGCACTTTGCAGCGGGCCGAATTCTTCCCAGGGCCGCCCCAGAACAAACGCCTGCAGCACCGCAGAGCGCGGGGCGAGGGCGAAACCAAGTCTCCGGCGGGACGGAGCTGAGCCGCGGGGCGTCTGTGCCGCTCTCGAAAGCGTCAGTCGGGCGCTGAGAACACGCCGTCTGCGGCCTTCCGGTTCGGTTTCAAGGTGCTGCAGAAGGAGCGGGCACCTACCAGGAAATGCAGATGTTCTGGAGGAAAGGCACGAACTAAATAAAGCACTTGGGGGTTTGTCACCATGGCTACGTAGCATCGCCCGCTGCACGGCTCGGCAAGGCGCCTGCTGAAGACGAGGGCTATCTGCAGGGCTGGGGAGCTGCTCCGGCCTCCACGGAGCGGTGGGAGCCAGGGCAATCCCACCCCACAATTCCATCACGTCAGGGCCACTGGGTACTCCGGCATGGGAGAAAGTGAAGCATCAAACCGACCGAGGGGAGTACGGGGAGGTTTGGCCAGCTTTCGCTGCGTACCAGGTCCCTATGGGAAGATGAGGGGTGGGAGGGTGCTCAGGGGAGGGAGAGGGGTCCTTAGGGCTGCCCAGCATCCTGGAAGGGCCAAGCTGATAGATGTCTGTGTCTCTCCTCCACTGAACGCTCGACTGGCATCCCTGCGGTACCCAAACACGGAAGGGGGGAAGACAGGCAGCAGCTGGAAGGAAGGAGGCAGCTCGGGCTGTGAGGGCATCGCGTGCGAGGCTCCTGCTTAAAATGAGGTAGATGAAAAAGGAAGAAGCTCCGACTCCGTGTCTCATGCAGGGGATGGAAAGAGAACTAAAAAAGGAGTTACTCTGCTAATGAAGCATAAGAGTTGAAGCTATCAATAACCTCAGGACAAGAAGAGAGAAGCCACGGCCACGCTCATTTTCCCCGGGGGACAACACTAAGTGCAGCTGAGAGGTTTATCGCAAGCCTCAAACGATTTCTGCTGGACGCTTCAGGAGACCGGCTGCCGGCCCAGAAAAACCACTGGGTTTACTCCATTCGGGCAATTTTCCGCCTCGGAAAGGCAGAGCCCTGGT
>NW_010243623.1:0-214 GCF_000690775.1 Eurypyga helias | reverse complement strand
CCGGCCGCACCGGTCTCAGCAGCACGGCCGAGACACCGGCTGGGCCGCGTGCAGTTTGCGGCTACGCCTTGTGTAACGCGCTCCCAACGCTGCGAGAGCCGGTTGTGGCTGTTCGAAACACATGGAAATAACTTATTTCAGCAGCAGCGTGGAGCCAGAGAAGCTGAAACAGGCTGCTGGGAGGGGGGTGGCAGGAGTCTGCAGCCCTGCGGTG
>NW_010243622.1:0-658 GCF_000690775.1 Eurypyga helias | reverse complement strand
CGAAGCGGCAGAAGTTCCCTCACAGAGCGACACTGCAGGAAACCCGCCCCCACCCGACTGCCCCACGCGCCTTTTTTTGTCCAAACGGGGCTCGAAACTTCTGGTCCGCCCAGGACCATCCCTGAGGTGGTTCACCGCTGGCCGACGGAGAAGGCCAACCGCTCCGCACGCGCGGCCGGAACGCTGCGCACGCGGCTCTCGGTGGGTTTCTTTTCCTCGTGTGCTAATGGGAAAGAAATGCAGTAGACAGCTTCCACTTAATAGGTACCTTTAATGTCTCATTCATGTTTACGGGTTAGGTACACGAGCGTGGGGTACGCCACACTTCCGTCAGGTTTATAGCCCCTACCGGGAGTTAAACAGCTGTGTCACTGTACAGTTGCAGATGCACTGAGGAATTTTAAGATGCACTACTTGTGTGTCTGGAATTCTCAAACAGGACAAGAAGCAGCAAATTTTTCCAGTCCAAGCAGCTAACAACCAACAAAAAAATCCCTTTTATTTGTGCATGCTTAACTGCAGGAACACACTGAAAATTACATAAACCACTGGATTTAAGAGATTAGTCAATCTTAAACTGGCTCCAAACCCCCCCCCAATCAGAACTCTGCTTCCTCCAGCCCTGCCCCGAGAGAAGCCGACCGGCATCCGATGCTGA